>NC_045449.1:1484130-1500174 GCF_002776525.5 Piliocolobus tephrosceles
AAACAAAAAAAAAAAAAAAAAAAAAAAAAAAAATATATATATATATATATATATACACACATGTATATACTTTCAACTAAATAAAAATGAAAACACAACATATTAAAATGAGAGGAATGGGGGCTGGGCACGGTGGCTTACATCTGTAATCCCAGCACTTTGGGAAGCCAAGGCAGGTGAATCACGAGGTCAGGAGTTCAAGACCAGCCTGGCCAACATGGTGAAACTCCATCTCTACTAAAAATACAACAAAAAAAATGAGCTGGGCATGGTGGCACACACCTGTAATCCCAGCTACTCGGGAGGCTGAGACAGGAGAATCGCTTGAACCAAGTAGGCGGAGGTTGCAGTGAGCCGAGATTGCACCACTGCACTCCAGCCTGCGTGACAATGTGAGACTCCGTCTCAAAAAAAAAAAAAAGTGAGGAATGAAGCTAAAGCAATGCTGAGAGAAAATGTACAGAGTGAATAATTCTATTAGAAAAAGAGAAAGGTCAGCCGGTGCGGTGGCTCAGGCCTGTAATCCCAGCACTTTGGGAGGCCAAGGCGGGTGGATCACAAGGTCAGGAGTTCAAGACCAGCCTGAGCAAGATGGTGAAACCCTGTCTCTACTAAAAATACAAAAAAATTAGCTGGCGCGGTGGCAGGTGCCTGTAATCGCAGCTATTCGGGAGGCTGAGGCAGGAGAATCGCTTGAACTCTGAGGGCAGAGGGTGCAGTGAGCCAAGACTGCGCCAGTGGACTACAGCCTGGGTGAGAGAGTGAGACTCCGTCTCAAAAAAAAAAAAAAAAAAACAGGAAAAAAAAAAAAGAAAAAGAGAAAGGTCCAGGCCGGGCACAGTGGCTCACACCTGTAATCCCAACACTATGGGAAGCCAAGGCGGGCGGATCAGGAGGTCAGGAGATCGAGACCATCCTGACTAACACGGTGAAACCCTGTCTCTACTAAAAATAAAAAAAAAAAAATAGCCGGACATGGTGGCGGGCACCTGCAGTCCCAGCTACTCGGGAGACTGAGGCAGGAGAATTGCATGAACCCGGGAGGCGGAGCTTGCAGTGAGCCAAGATCGTGCCACGGCACTCCAGCCTGAATAACAGGGCGACACTCCATCTCCAAAAAAAAAAAAGAGAAAAAGGTCCAAAATTGATAATCTAACCTTTTATCTTAACAAACTAACAAAGGGATGGCTATGATAAGAGAAGAAATCAATGCAACAAGGCCAGGCGCAGTGGCTCACACCTATAATCTCAGCACTTTGAGGCCCTGGGGGGTGGATTACCTGAGCTCAGGAATTCAAGACCAGCCTAGGCAACATGGCGAAACTGTCTCTATTCAAAATACAAAGGAAAATCAGCCAGGCATGGCGGCATGTGCCTGTGGTCCCAGCTACTTGGGAGGCTAACGTGGGAGGGTCTCCTGAGCCTGGGAGGCAGAGATTACAGTGAGCTGAGACTGTGACACTGCACAACTTGGGTCACAGAGAACCCATCTCAAAAAAAAAAAAAAAAAATCAATGCAACAAAAAAGAGAAAAATGAAACCAAAACTGTTTCTTTGAAAAGCTCAATAAAACAAGACAGCAAACCACAAAATATCAAATGATATAGTCAGGACTTTAAGGCAAAAAATGTCTTCTGAATAATTATTGAGGTGAAAGTACGTTGGCCGGAGTTACTATAGTAATATGCTTTGAGCAAATAGTATTCAGACAAGCAAGGAGAAAGGACTGCAGGTGAGATAACAGCTTAAACCCTAACACGAAAGCGAGACTGAGCATCTCACATGTCCACAGGATGAGACAACCAGGCAGATCTACAGAAAGGAGGGGGCCGGGTGCAGTGGCTCATGCTTGTAATCCCAGCACTTTGGGAGGCCAAGACGGGCGGATCATAAGGTGAGGAGTTCAAGACCAGCCTGACCAAAATAGTGAAACCCCGTCTCTACTAAAAGTACAAAAATTAGCCAGGCATGGTGGCAGGCACCTGTAATCTCAGCTACTCAGGAGGCTGAGGCAGGATTTTTACTTAAACTTAGGAGGTGGAGGTTGCAGTGGGCAGAAATTGTGCCACTACACTCCAGCTTGGGCGACAGAGCAAGACTCCGTCTCAAAAAAAAAAAGGAGGGCCAGGGACCAGGATGGGCTAGATATTGGGGTAAAGGCAAGTGGACAATTCCCATTAGGTTTAGTAAATTCCCTGACTGCACTTGGAATTGCTATGTGTGTAACGGAACACAGTACTTCTGTTGTAGTTAACAGTGCTCTATCTCAGAAGGGGAGGAAGCATAAATTCCTGAGGAGTCCAGTGTTCCTTTACTAAATAGCAGAAATTCCTGGGGGATAAGAGGAGGCAGGAAGGAAAATAATATTTACTCAGGTCTACATGTACTAGGTACCATGGTAAGAAATTTATATACATTATACCTCTTAAGTCTTCATAAAAAAACAAGTTATAGAACTTGTCCATGACATAGCTTTCTCTTTTTTTTTGAGATGGAGTCTCACTTTGTCACCCAGGCTGGAGTGCAGTGGCACGATCTCAGCTCACTGCAACCTCCACCTCTGGGGTTCTAGTTATTCTCCTGCCTCAGCCTCCCGAGTAGCTGGGATTACAGGCACATGCCACCACGCCCAGCTAATTTTTGTATTTTTAGTAGAGATGGGGTTTCACCATATTGGTCAGGCTCGTCTTGAATTCCCGACCTCATGATCCGCCTGCCTCGGCCTCCCAAAGTGCTGGGATTACAGGCGTAAGCCACCGTGCATGGCCAATATAGCTTTTTAAACATATTTTTTAAATCTATCTTAATTTATATTATTTATTTATTTATTTATTTACTTATTTATTTTTGAGACAGTATCTCTCTCTGTTGCCCAGGCTGGAGTGCAGTGGCATGATCTTGGCTCACTGAAATCTCTGTCTCCCAGGTTCAAGCAATTCTTCTGCCTCAACCTCTCAAGTAGCTGGGACTACAGGTGCACACCATTACACCATGCTAATTTTTGTATTTTTAGTAGAGACGGACTTTTACCATATTGGCCAGGCTGGTCTCGAACTCCTGACCTCATGATCCACCCACCTCGGCCTACCAAAGTGCTGGGATTACAGACGGGAGCCACCGCACCCAGCCTATTTATTTATTTATTTATTTATTTATTTATTGAGACGAAGTGTTGCTCTATTGCCCAGGCCGGAGTGCAGACGGGAGCCACCGCACCCAGCCTATCTATCTATCTATCTATCTATTTATTTATTTATTTATTTATTGAGATGAAGTGTTGCTCTATTGCCCAGGCCGGAGTGCAGTGGCCAGACCTCTATTTATTTATTGAGATGAAGTGTTGCTCTATTGCCCAGGCCGGAGTGCAGTGGCCAGACCTCAGCTCACTGCAAGTTCCGCTTCCTGGGTTCATGCCATTCTCCTGCCTCAGCCTCCCGAGTAGCTAGGACTACAGGCGCCCGCCACCTCGTCCGGCTAGCTTTTTGTATTTTTATTTTAGTAGAGGCGGGGTTTCACTGTGTTAGCCAGGATGGTCTCGATCTCCTGACCTTGTGATCCACCTGTCTTGGCCTCCCAAAGTGCTGGAATTACAGGCTTGAGCCACCGCGCCCAGCCTATTTATTTATTTTTAAATATAAACAGGATCTTGCTATGTTGCCTAAGCTGGTCTCGAATGCCTGAGCTCAAGCAGTCCTCCCACCTCGGCCTCCAAAAGTGCTGGGATTGCAGGCATAAGCCACCATGCCCAGCTTTATCAAGCAATTTACCAAGTAACATGGCTTACTAAATACCCTATTTAATTCTCACAAAAGCCGTCTGAGCTAGGTCTTATCAGTATCCCTATTTTACAGATGAGGGAATTGAGGTCCAACATGGGCAATTGTCCCAAGATTCCAACTAGTAACATGACAAAGGTATGATGTGAACCCCACTGACTCCAGAGCCTGTGCTAGAGTCAACTGCTTCCTTACCCTCTCAGCACTCCTCCACTCCTCAGCCTCTAACTTCTTATATCCAGTTCCCTGATCCCTACAATTCTTTCCCAGGCCAATGGCCTCTTCTGCTCTCTTCTCTCCCCTCTTCCAGGATCCCAATGGGGTCCAGCACCCTTTTTTTTTTTTTTGAGACGGAGTCTCGCTCTGTCACCCAGGCTGGAGTGCAGTGGCCGCATCTCAGTTCACTGCAAGCTCCGCCTCCCGGGTTCACGCCATTCTCCTGCCTCAGCCTCCCGAGTAGCTGGGACCGCAGGCTGCCCGCCACCACACCCGGCTAATTTTTTGTATTTTTAGTAGAGACGGGGTTTCCCCACGTTAGCCGGGATGGTCTTGATCTCCTGACCTTGTGATCTGCCCGCCACGGCCTCCCAAAGTGCTGGGATTCCAGGCGTGAGCCACTGCGCCCAGCTGGGTCCAGCACTCTTGATTCCCTTGCACCCAATCCCTTACCACTCCACAACTGTCTTCTAACAAAACTCTATTCCTTAATCACCAGTATAATCTATCCACCTTCTCCATCCCTGTCACTGCGTAACTGAGTGATTCTGGGAAAAACAAATGCTCACTTAGAGCTGTCTTGCCAAAACCCACCTGAGCTCTCAACACACCTTCCAGTCTCTCTGTTTCTTCAGCAATCATCATACCCTAACACCATCAAATTCACGACACACAACTATCCCTCACTCCAGCCCAACTCAGGCTGAAAAACTCAAAATCCTGTTAGAGCTTCCCACTAACCTCATCTATATCCACAGCTCTCCAGACCTCTTTCCTGTTGGGTTCAGAGGATTTGTCCTCTGCTTGGTCTTCATTCTATCCCTAGTGAGACCCTCTGCACCTCTGCACATCAATTACCTACTTTTCTTTTTTTTCCCTCGAGACGGAGTCTTGCTCTGTTGCTGAGGCTGGAGCGCAGTGGCACGATATCGGCTCACTGTAACCTCCACCTCTCAGGTTCAAGCAATTCTCCTGCCTCAGCCTCCCACGTAGCTGAGATTACAGGCACCCGCCACTGTGCCCGGCTAATTTTTTTATTTTTAGTAGAGATGGGGTTTCATCATATTGGCCAGGCTGGTCTTGAACTCCTTACGTGGTGATCCACCCACCTCGGCCTCCCAAAGTGCTGGGATTACAGGTGGGAGCCACTGCGTCTGGCCAGTTACCACACTTTTCTATTGTACACTGAACTGCTACTGGGCTCCTTAATTAAAACATACTCACGTCACTGCCATTCAAACACCTGCATTGACTTACAGCTCCCGCTAGGTGGCATCTGACGTCCTTCCTTCTCTTCAGCTGGCAAACAGACTGTCCTTGCTGTCTCCACTCACTCACTTTCCATGAAGCCTCACCCACTGCCATCTGGCTTCCATCCCTACTATTTCTGTAACAGCTCCTGCTAAGGTCACCAATGACGTCCTAACTGCCAAATCCAATGGCTACTTTTCAGTTCTTATCTAACTGCCAAATCCAATGGCTACTTTTCAGTTCTTATCTAACTGCCAAATCCAATGGCTACTTTTCAGTCCTTATCTAACCCAGTGCTCTTAGGCAACTGACACTGCTAAGCATCCACTCCACTTCTGAACACATGGTCCTGAAGGCCTTGGTTCCAAGACCCAGCACTCTCCCACAGGTTCTGGCCACACTTCATCTCGGTATTCCCCCACAGTTCCAAATCTGTCCCTCTCCTCTTCTCACTCTACACTGTCCCTGAGTGATGTCACTCATTCTTGAGCTTTCAACCTTTTGCTGATAGACTCCTAAATCTACATCTTTGATCCAGACCTATTCTCCATGCTTCTTCAGATTGCTACTCACCTCTGAACCCCTAAGTTATCCCTGACTGCTCTTCCCTTTCTAGTTGCATTTCTCTCTGGAATGTCAAACTCATACTTTTTAAATCAAATCTCACAGATCATCAATTAAAGAGGCACCACTAAGGGAGCAGGGGGAATCTACACGTGTATACATGTAGAAATATGATATAAACAAACGCCTGCTGGACACCTCCATCTGAATGTTCTCAGAACTTCAAACTTTTATATATCCTAAACTAGATTTTTCTATCTTCCGTCCTAAACCTGCTCTTGTTCATGTAGTCTTCCAGTTGGTGGCACTAACATCCACCTAGTCACCCATGCCAACATCTGCACATCATTTTTGACTTTTCTTTCAGCATCCCATGACCACAAAGTTCTGCTGATTTTACCTGCTAACTTATCAAACCTGTTCCCCTCTTCCTACCTCTACTTTCACTGCTCTCATCATTTTTACTGATTTATATATTTTTCTGGAGACAGAGTCTCACCCCATTGTCAGCCTGGAGTGCAGTGGTAGGATCTCAGCTCACTGCAACCTCTGTCTCCCGGGTTCAAGCGATTCTCCTGCCTCGGCCTCCTGTGTAGCTGAGATTACAGGCATGCACCACAACGCTCAGCTAATTTTCATATTTTAAGTAGAGACGGAGATTCCCCATGTTGGTCAGGCTGGTCTCAAACTCCTGACCTCAGGTGATCCACCCGCCTGGGCATCCCAAAGTGCTGGGATTACAGGCGTGAGCCCCCGCACCAGCCTGCTCTCATCGTTTTTTTTTTTTTTTTTTTGAGACAGAGACTTGCTGTGTCGCCCAGGCTGCAGTGCAGTGGCGTGATCTCAGCTCACTGTAAGCTCCACCTCCCGGGTTCACACCATTCTCTTGCCTCAGCCTCCTGAGGAGCTGGGACTACAGGTGCCTGCCACCACGCCCAGCTAATTTTTCGTAGTTTTCAGTCGAGACGTGGTTTCACCGTGTTAGCCAGGATGGTCTCGATCTCCTGATCTCAGGTGATCCGCCCACCTCGGCCTCCCAAAGTGCTGGGATTACAGGAACGATCACGGCACCTGGCCGCTCTCATCATTTTTATCTGGACTTTTTTTTTTTTTTTTTTTTGAGGCGGAGTCTCACTCTGTCGCCCGGACTGGAGTGCAGTGGCTGCAAGCTCCGCCTCCCAGGTTTACGCCATTCTCCTGCCTCAGCCTCCGGAGTAGCTGGGACTACAGGCGCCCGCCACCTCGCCCGGCTAGTTTTTGTATTTTTAGTAGAGACGGGGTTTCACCGTGTTAGCCAGGATGGTCTCGATCTCCTGACCTCGTGATCCGCCCGTCTCGGCCTCCCAAACTGCTGGGATTACAGGCTTGAGCCACCACGCCCGGCTGGACTTCTTCAGTGGTCCCCAAACCTGGTCACCCCATCCTATCCTTTCAGGTCCATCTTTCTCACAGCTACAACAGTGAATCATCTGACACAGAAATCGGACAAAGTCTACATCTGTAATGTGGGAAGTTAAAAAATAAAATAAAAAGGAAAACAAATCTGACAAAGTCACTCTGTGTTTAAGACCCTTACATAATTCTTCCTAAGGTGCGCAATGCCCTCCATGATACGGCTCTCCACTATTTATCCAGCCTCATCTCTTAACATTCCCAATTCCACAGTTTACTCCAGCAAACCTTGAACTTTCCATAGTCCCATGTACACCAAGCTAGTTACATCGCCACACTTCTGGCTAAAGGAACGCCCTCCCTCGCCTGCCTCATCACATGCTACTTCTTTCAGGAATCCTTTCCTCCTCCACTTCCAAACTGGGCTAGAGCAATCATTAACTCTGGTGCTCTCACAGATTCCCAGACACAGGTTAATCTAAAACCCGAAATGCTCAAAAAGCTGAAACTTTTTGAGTCCCAACATTCTGAGCACCAACATGATGCTCAAGGAAAATGCTCATTGATGCATTTCAGATTTTGGATTAGGGACGCTGAACCTGTAAGTATAATGAAAATATTTCAAGACTGGGCACGGCGGCTCACACCTATAAGCCAGCACTATGAGAGGCTAAGGCAGGAGGACTGCTTGAACTCAAGGAGTTTGAGACCAGCCTGGACAAGAGAGTGAGATCCCAGCTCTACAAAAAATTTAAAAATTAGGCCGGGCGCGGTAGCTCATGCCTGTAATCCCAGTACTTTGGGAGGTTGAGGCAGGCGGATCACAAGGTCAGGAGACAGAGACCATCCTGGCTAACAAGGTGAAACCCCGTCTCTACTAAAAAAAATACAAAAAATTAGCTGGGCGTGGTGTCAGGCGCCCGTAGTCCCAGCTACTCGGGAGGCTGAGGCAGGAGAATGGTGTGAACCTGGGAGGCGGAGCTTGCAGTGAGCCGAGATCGCACCACTGCACTCCAACCTACGTGACAGAGCAAGACTCCATGTTAAAAAAAAAAAAAAAAAAAGGAAAATCTTTTAATTTTCCTTTAAAGGCATGGTGGAGTATGCACCTGTGGTCCCAGACACTCGGGAGGCTGAGGTGTGACGATCACTTGAGCCACAGTGACCTATGATAGCGCCACTGCACTTCAGCCTAAGTGACAGAGTAAGACCCTGTCTCTAATAATAATAATGAAAACATTAAAAAAAAAAAAAAAAAAAAACCTGAAATCCAAAACATTTCTGGTCCTAAGAATTTTGGATAAAGGAAACTCAACCGTAATGCAATAGTTCTAAAACACAATAGAACGTATTCTTAACAGAAGTCTTACTAAAAAACAGAAAACATTCTGCGCATGTAAATACTGCACATTTTGAAATGTGAAGGTTAGAATGCAAGAAAAATGTTACAGTTAAGAGTTACTCTAATGGAAACCAGAGTGAGGTAACTTTTTTCTTTTTTTTTTTTGGAGAGAGTTTTTGCTCTGTTGCCCAGGCTGGAGTGCAATGGTAAGATCTCCGCTCACAGCAACCCCCACCTCCTGGATTCAAGCGATTCTCCTGCCTCAGCCTCCTAAGGAGCTGGGATTACAGGTACCTGCCACCAGGCCCAGGTAATTTTTGTATTTTTAGCAGAGACGAGGTTTCACCACGTCAGCCAGGCTGGTCTCAAACTCTTGACCTCAGGTGATCCACCAGCCTCGGCCTCCCAAAGTGCTGGGATTACAGGCGTGAGCCACTGTGCCTGGCCGAGGTAACTTTTTCAATCTTGCGAAAACTTAAATATACATAGTTCGAAATTCCTCAGATTTTTCCTTCTGGATTCCAGTTGCCTTCAGCTGGGCCTCTGAAGGTAAGTGAAGGAGAAACGAACTCTGAGATGCCTACGAGAGCTGCTTTTTCACAGGTGCTCTATGCCACTGGTTAACATAATTTAGACAAATAAGCCCCTGAGAAAATGCAAACATAATGCTTTTCTGTTCAAAATAATAAATCCAACTTTTACTGTTGCCTTCATTTAGAATCATCACAACTCCATAAGAAGGAGACTGCAGAATTCCTACAAGGAATTCTCAGAAAATAACTATAAAGTGACCTGACACTGTAAGCTGCTACTGCACAGAGCGCGGAACCTGGCACACTAAGCAAAGCGGAGAAGGAAGGAGAAGCCGTCAGGGGAAGAAGTGAAAGGGATACGAGATGAGCAGAGGACAGCAGAGGACAAGAGGGAAGCTGGGGATGACGGCCTTGTACCTTGGTGAAGGTGGTGGAGCCAGAGGCCATGAGAATTTGACGCACACGGTTGTGGAAGCGCTGCATCGACTCATCATCCACACGCAGGAAACACTGAGCTGTGCGCTCCTTAGTAACCTAAACCACAAAGTCAAGGTTACTTTGTCTGAGGAACTCCCATAGAAGCAAGAGCCAACTGTGCTCACCACTAAGCCTTTCCACCCAACAAGGCTCCGGTGACTGACAAGGACAAGGGATGCCCGTGTTCCTGGCTCCCACTCACCCAGGAAGTGCAGGCGCGCTCATGTCACTCCCAGCCCCTCCCAGGTTGTACCTCATTCTGCAGGTTCCAGACCCCGTCCTTGTGGGTGAACTCCTCATAGCTGGTGCGGCACTTAGGCAGGATGCGGCACTCGAAGCCACACATGTTGAATAGCAGGTTGGGGTTGTCCTTACTGTACACAGACACGAAGCTGTTCTCCCACTGAACTGTAGTCACTGACCGTGGCAAGCGGTTCTTGATGTCCCAGAATACTGCCCGGCCTCTGCCCAAAGAGAACCATATGGTCACATCAGTTTCTTGGAAGGAACTTCCTTCCCAAGGCCAACTGATGATATCCTGCCACAGCCACACGTCTCCCACCCAGGACACAGCCTCAGTATGCCCTCTCTGGGCCCTCAGCCTGTGTCCTCCCAGCTCACACAGCCCCAGCCTAGACTCACAAGTTAACATCATGTTTCATGAGGCGCATGCGGGCGTCTCGGGGCCAGCACTTCTTGTTGTTATAGCCAACGATGTTTTCATTGTTGGGGTCAGGGTGCTCTGTCAGGTAACGTTGAATCAGGTCCCGAGCTTCATCTGCTGTGAACCTATATCAGACCAGGTACACTGCTGAGACCCCAATACACTTGAGATCTGGGACCCCACGGGTCCTCCAGCTCCACAGACGGAGACCCCACTCCTGGGGAGGGAGACCCCCACCCTCCCCGGGCTTCATTCCATTTTAAAGCCCCAACAGCAGTTAAGTCAACTCAGGTACAATAGCTGATTTCAGAGGCAAAGCATATGCCTCAGTACCCTGCAAGGCTAGGAATCCAGGCAAGCCCTCACCTGAAAAAAATATGGATGCGATCAATGTATCTGCAGAAGAGACGGATGGGGTGGGCAGCCTCAGTGGCTATGTCCTGGAAACTGAGAAAGTCATTTGGCATCTGAGGGGGCCCAGCCATCTCACTGGCCCGGTGCAATCCCAATACAAGCAAATCCATCACCAGGCCATAATACTGCACGATGAACGAGGCAAATTGCAGGCCTCTGATAATCCCGTATGAATTCGTATGGTTCATGTCCTAGAAAGAAAGAACTACAATTCTTAACAACCTGAGCCACGTCCCAGGATTCTGCAGGGTCAACCTCTTTTGTTCTCCCCTCAGCAAATTCTATTCCCCCGGCTCCCCTCCAAGGTGGAGTTATGCTCAGTCCCTCAGGCTGGAGTGCAGTGGTGCAATCTCAGCTCACTGCAACCTCCACCTCCTGGGTTCAAGTGATTCTCCCGCCTTAGCCTCCCGAGTAGCTGGGATTACAGGCGCCCGCCACACCCAACTAATTTTTGTATTTTTTTAAGTAGAGATGGGGTTTCACCATGTTGGCCAGACTGGTCTTGAACTCCTGACCTTGTAATCCGACCGCCTCAGCCTCCCAAAGTGCTGGGATTACAGGCATGAGCCATTGCACCCAGCCTCCCCCGCAGCAAATTCTGAGTCAGTGGGCCAGACAACCATTCCACACACAATTTCGTGCTACTGTGCCTGAGACACACCTTATAGTTGATGACGACATTGTTCTTGGCTGTCATGTAGTCGGCTATGTTGTGGTCCACGATGAGGCGCAGCAGCCTATTGAGCAGGGTCAAGTCGATCTTCTCATACATCTTCTCAAAGCGGGACTCCAGCATGACATTGCACTCGCCTTCACTTGTCTCCCACACGTCCTGCAGGTTATTGATGCCTGAGGAGTAGCAAGGCAGGTCTCCAGCAGGTTAGAAATCCTCTTTCAGGACTAGCCCCACAGTAACTATCATTACCTTCCATAACCAATCCCACTACCATTCCACGTAGTCATCCGGATTGCTTTGACTATGGGCGTTCCTCAGTTTAACATGAACATTATTTCCTTTTACTACCATACATCAAGAAAGTAAACCAATCATGCTGCCCAGATGAGAATTTTGACACAGAACTAAATTCATTCCCTGTTCCTCACAGAGCAATCTCAGGAAAGTTCTACCTTGGCACCACTTGTAAACAAGCAGTGGAGGTGGTTCTGTGTCAGCAGGCTTAATCCAGGGTGGGAACAGGCGGCGCTTGTCGGCTTCATACCACAGGTATTGGTCCAGGTAGGCGTCAGTTATCTTCTCCAGTGGCTCTACGTCGTATACTGGAACCAGGTGGCTATAGAGATCCATGAACTCAATGCCCACCTGTGGGACAACGAGGCTGGTTCACACCAATCACCTGAGGCAACCTGCTACCTTTGGTTCTACCAAGAATGAAAGGCAGAACCAAAAAGAAAACTTGGGAGGCTCTCACTCACCTCTTTGAAGGCTCTCTGTGTGAGGAGGTGACGCTTGATGCGGGACAGCGCCTCGTGGGGGTTATCGTAGGCCTGCTCGATCAGACCTAGCTCCTCCCTCTGAGACTGGTTCAACCGAGACTTCACACTGATAAGGCAATGGGAACAGTGAATGGGAAAACCAGGAGGAAGTAAAACCAGAAAAGACTGGAGCTATACCTTCTTTCTTTGGACCCTGAGGATGATGCCATTCCCTGCTGTCACCTTCCCAGCAGAAACCTATCTACCCTAATACTCACCTATAAGCTTCCTTGAGCCGCTCCAATGCCAAGATCAGCAACTTGGTGTCATGCTTATAGGAGAGTGGGGGGAACGGGATGGGTGAGAACCTGCGGCTTTCCAACCAATGCACTGTGGTGGTATATACTGCCACTGCTTCCTCTGCCGTGATGTAAGGCCCGTCCTGCAAGGTGGACATGAAATTAGCCTCCCGCTATAGCTCGATTCCCCCACAACAAGGTTCAGTCACAACTCTGCAGTCCTCCCTCATACCCACTCCCCCACCACTCACACCCAGCCCAGCCTACTCTGCCCAACCTTCAGGTAGTTGTGCTGCCGCTCTTGTTCTGCCTTCAGATAGAGCCGGGTGAGGCGGCCCAGGTTCTTTTTACACACAGTCTTGTCCACAGTGGCCCCTCGGCGGATCCGTTCTCGGTTGTAGTGGGCAGTGTTGGTCCACCAGTCAGCCTTGGCCTTCACATATCGAAGGATCATATTCTCTATGGGCGTCGGCAGTCCAGGGACCTAAAAGTCCAAAAAGCACAATCAAACTGGGATAAAGCAGGCGCTGTGGTGCACACCTGTAGTCCCGGCTACTCAGGAGGCTGAGGAGGACTGCTCGAGCTCAGGAGCTTGAGGCCAGCCTAAGCAACACAGCGAGCCCCTCTCTAAAAGGGAAAAGAAAAGAGACAGGAGCCAGATAGCCCCCTCATGAGTCCCAAAGTGGTGATCCTAGCCTAAAGACGATGTTTACCCCTCCAAGGAAATGGAGAGACACCCACCTTCCAGGGAATGTTGGCTTTCCAGCAGCGCCAGGCTTCACTGAGGTGCTGCAGGATTGTCCGGGCCTTGTTCTGTTTGATTCCCTCAGGCATCATGTCCAGAATATCATGCATCACAGCTGCCCGCAGCTCAAGGTCAAAATGCGACTCCACTCGCTGCTTTGTTACTGTCTTTGCCACCCCCTTTGAGTGTCGACCTAGAAGTAGAGTATCCCAAGGGGATTACAAGCATGATTCCTTGCTTTAAGTAAAGGTCTCTACCTTCATGCTCCTCACTCATTATGGTTACAATAAAATTAGGTATGAACAAAGCGTCCGTGTGCCCAGCATATGAAAAAAGATGAGCTACCATGAACATTCACAACTATGCTTTTGAAGAATGTCCACTCCTGCAAATGCATAACTGCCTCTCGAGGCCCCAGAAGGAAGTCCAAGAAATAGAAAACTAGGTCAGACTCATTTTGAGAACTGGACCTAAAGGCAATCCAGTAGGAAGGGGTGCTCATACAAGAGCAGGGAACAGACTCAAACAAGGGGAGGTAGCTTTGAGGCAGTAACAGGAGAAGGTGGACACAGAGAAAACCACTCACCTTCAAACTGCCGGGCCAGGAGGTTGCCCAGCCATCGCTCCAACAAAGGGGTGATGCCACGCATGAAAAACAGCCAGACTCGCCAACCGGCAGCCCAGAAGCCACAGCCAGGACCCTTCCCTACAGGGCCCTATGATCCCAAGCAGAAGTTAAGAACACAAGTTAGCAATGTATTTAAACAGCAACAGAAACCTGGGCAGAGGTGGGGCATATGTGTATAATATACATTTAAACGAATATATGGATGGCAGTAGAGGGGTAAAAAGAAAAAGAAAACTCTGGGTCCTCAACATCTAAACAACATCTAAAACAAAAGGATAAGGCCGGGCGCAGTGGCTCAAGCCTGTAATCCTAGCACTTTGGGAGGCCGAGACGGGCGGATCACAAGGTCAGGAGATCGAGACCATCCTGGCTAATACGGTGAAACCCCGTCTCTACTAAAGAATACAAAAAACTAGCCGGGCGACGAGGCGGGCGCCTGTAGTCCCAGCTACTTGGGAGGCGGAGGCAGGAGAATGGCGGAAACCCGGGAGGCGGAGCTTGCAGTGAGCTGAGATCCGGCCACTGCACTCCAGCCTGGGCCACAGAGCCAGACTCCGTCTCAAAAAAATAAATAAATAAATAAAATAAAACAAAAGGATAAATGAGAAACCGTAAGGCAAAAACCAGGAACTAAGACTGCCCATGTGAATTTAAAGGGGCAGTAAGGATACACTCGTAGCTGGTCTCCAAATAGGTCCCTGGAAAGAGCCCTATCTAAATGTATAAATGAAAAAAGACGTGAGAAAGTAAGTCCAGTGAGGCTGGGTACAGTGGCTCAAGCTGGTAATCCCAGCACTTTGGGAGATCAAGGAGGGTGGATCACCTGAGATCAAGAGTTCAAGACCAGCCTGGGTAACATAGTGAAACCCCACCTCTACTAAAAATTCAAAAATTAGCCAAGCATGGTGGTGGCGCCTGTAGTCCCAGCTACTCGGGAGGCTGAAGCAGGAGAATCGCTTGAACCGCGAGGCGGAGATTGTGGTGAGCCGAGATCGTGCCATTGCATTCCCCCGGGGCAACAGAGCAAGACAATCTCAAAAAAAAAAAAAAAAGATTAAACCGCCTCCCCGTTCAAGCGCTGCTAGGTATGGTGGCGGGCACCTGTAATCCCAGCTGCTCAGGAGGCTGAGGCAGGAGAACTGCTTGAACCCAGAAGGCAGAGGCTGCAGTGAGCTGAGATCGTGCCATTGCACTCCAGCCTGAGCGACAAGATTAAGACTCTGTCTCAAACAAAGTAAGTCAGTAGAGTCAGGGTCTCACCGTGTTGAAACGATAATAGATGAGATGCTTCAGGTCCTTGCACATGCGAATCTGTCGCATCAGCTTGTATTTGTATCGATACATGCCCGTCAACTGTCCAACATGGGCAAATATATACTGCAATCCATCCGCCAGCTGCAAGACAATTGCCCTGTCAGACCTGGAGCTTAAACCAGCTCCACGGTCAGCACAGGCTTCCTCCAGCCTCCTCACCCAGGCAGGGGTTGGGAATACCTAACCTCACCTGGAAGGCATCCACATTGCCCAGCCGATACTGCACGTGACTATCCACCACCAGCTTAGTCAAACGCAGAACTTCCCGACACAGGTGGAAAGCATTCCCAAAACGAGATTTCTTTCTTTCCTGGAGAAGATGCAAAAAACAAAACAAAACAAAAAAACAGAAAGAACATGAATGAGCAACGGACCCAACTGGATGTATGCCTTCATCAGTAGCCAGAGCAAAAACAGCTGTCCGTCCCTGACACCCAGGAGGCCCCTCGGGTCCAATGCAGGCACCTTGGTGGTGAGCGTTTTCACGGGCTTGAGGTTGAAGTTGTAGTCCAGGTGCAGGTAGTTGAGGTTTTTGCGGTGAATGAGGAGGTTGAGCATGTTATAGCCCTGGCGGCAAACCTGGAGCCCAACCTCCACCCAGTCCAGCTTTGTGGACTGGAAGAATTTGGTGGCTTTGAAGGAGCGGAACAGATACCTGAGGTGGGAACATGGAGAGTGAGAGTCAGCCTACTGATATCTCTGGAACCAAAGTCTGCACAGGGCCCCGGGGCACCTCACCTCTTCTTCTGAGCCTTCGGAGGACGGTGCTTCAGGGCATTCAGCACGTAGTACTTAAGCAGCTTCTGGTAGGAGACCCTCACTTTCACAGGCTGCCCGGCAGGACAGTGCTCCCGATACCTGGGAAAATAAGCCCACCAGAGTTCAGCCACTGCTTCTTGCAGCCACTCTGCTCAAGAATGCAAGCCTTGGCTGGGCGCGATGGCTCACGCCTGTAATCCCAGCACTTTGGGAGGCCGAGACGGGCAGATCACGAG
>NC_045449.1:1500184-1508540 GCF_002776525.5 Piliocolobus tephrosceles
GCCTGTAATCCCAGCACTTTGGGAGGCCGAGACGGGCAGATCACGAGGTCAGGAGATCAAGACCATCCTGGCTAACACGGTGAAACCCCGTCTCTACTAAAAAATACAAAAATCTAGCCGGGCGAGGTGGCGGGCGCCTGTAGTCCCAGCTACTCCGGAGGCTGAGGCAGGAGAATGGCGTAAACCCGGGAGGCGGAGCTTGCAGTGAGCTGAGATCCGGCCACTGCACTCCAGCCTGGGTGACAGAGCGAGACTCCGTCTCAAAAAAAATAAATAAATAAAAATAAAAATACAAAAAAAAACAACTAGCTGGACGAGGTGGCGGGCGCCCGTAGTCCCAGCTACTCAGGAGGCTGAGGCAGGAGAATGGCATGAACCGGGGAGGCGGAGCTTGCAGTGAGCCGAGATAGTGCCACTGCACTCCAGCCTGAGCGACAGAGCAAGACTCCGTCTCAAAAAAAAAAAAAAAGAATGCAAGCCTTGAGTTGTCTGCCACTTTTATGAAAAAAAGAATTTTTAAGAAAGGCTACACGCCCACCTAGTTGGAGTCTTTTCTCATATATATCCACCATTGTTCCCCCTGCCCCAGGGAGAAACCTTACCAGTTCTTGACAAGCGGTATGTCCAGGGCCCGACGGGTGCGACCGGAGCGTAGGTTGAAGGGCCGTGGGGCCCAGAGCAGGGCAATGCCATTGGCTGTATTGTCTGTATAGAGGGGTGTGTCCTTCAGAAAGGGCTCCACAAACTCCGGGAGCTCAAATTCCTCATCATCATCTGGCAATGGTTCCTGGCTCTGAAAAAGGAATCCCTCTAAGGGTTTAGTTCCTGCTGAACTAGGCACAGACTTAAGAGGCACAGACTTAAGAGGGAAATTATCTGGGGCCAAGCACAAAGCCTGTATCTGCCATAGAAACTGGGCTGTCTGACAGAAGCAGCCCTGAAGTGCCAGCACAAAGGAAACCAAGGGAGCAAAGAACAAGACAGGGCCACCAGGAAAGCAGGTGTCACTTCTCACACCTCAACTGGCTCACCAACAGAAAGCCTCCCAATGGAGCCCCAACACCACAGCAGTCAACACTGCAATCACCTCCCACCCAAGCTCCAAACACCGGGCTTGGACACAACGGAACACAAATGAACATCGAAAACATTATGGTGAGCTTAAGAAGCCAGTCACTGAAAACTATATAGTGTATGATTCTGTTTCATTCTATCATATGAAATGTGTAGAATAGGCAAATCTACAGACAGAAAGTAGATGAGTGGTTGCGTAAGAAAGTTGGGGAGAAATGGAGAGTAACTGCTAAGGGTTTCTTTCTCAAGTAATGAAAATATTCTCAAATTGCATGTCATGACAGTTGGGACAGCTCTGAGAATAAGCTAAAAACCACCAAATTACACACTTTAAATGGGTAATTTGTATGGTATGTTAACTACATCTCAATATAAAGACTAAAACAAATATAATAGAGACAGACCAGGACAGATTATCTAGAGCATCCAACAGGAGAACCATAAAATCCAGAAGGATAATCACAGAAACCAGGATTATACCAATGACATGTTTTAAGGCAAATGCTAAATTCTCAAATTCGCTTATAGCTCAAGGGGAATACTTAGCAAGACGGAAAACACGTCTCCCTCCACTTGAGTGTTCAGTAACATTTCAGCCAACCTCAGGCATTTCCCCTAGAATTGCTGAGGGAAAGTGTCCCTTTCCTTCCTCACCTTGACCGAGTGCCTGTGGGAGATTGGGTTGATCAAAGGGTCAAAGTAGAAAGCTGGCAAATCAGGATCCTCAGTTTTGATGAATACGACGTTGGGAGTATGGTACCTAAAACGAAAGGAAGAGTCAGCCAAAGTTTTCCTGCCCTGGCCCAACCTAAACACGAGCCTTCTCCTTACAACTGTTGTGTTCCAGGTCTCTTACCAGGTGAGGTGGACATGGTGTGGAAGATTGTTGTACAAATAAGGAAAAGCAATCTTGTATTCAGTGCGGATAGGCTGCCGGATGATAATCTTGTTAATATCATTGAATTCATTCCAGTCTTCATCCCTAGGATACGATATCAAGAATAAGCAGACTTTTTTTTTTTTTGAGACATGGTCTTTTTTTTTTTTTTTTTGAGACAGAGTCTTGCTCTGTCACCCAGGCTGGAGTGCAGTGGCCGGATCTCAGCTCACTGCAAGCTCTGCCTCCCGGGTTCATGCCATTCTCCTGCCTTGGTCCCCCGAGTAGCTGGGACTACAGGTGCCCGCCACCTCGCCCGGCTAGATTTTCTTTTAGTAGAGACGGGGTTTCACCGGGTTAGCCAGGATGGTCTCGATCTCCTGACCTCGTGATCCGCCCGTCTCGGCCTCCCGAAGTGCTGGGATTACAGGCTGGAGCCACTGCGCCCAGCCCCCCCCCTTTTTTTTTTTTTTGAGACGGAGTCTCGCTCTGTCGCCCGGGCTGGAGTGCAGTGGCCGGATCTCAGCTCACTGCAAGCTCCGCCTCCCGGGTTCACGCCATTCTCCTGCCTCAGCCTCCCGAGTAGCTGGGACTACAGGCGCCAGCCCCCTCGCCCGGCTAGCGCTTTTTTTTTTTTTTTTTTTGTATTTTTTTAGTAGAGAGGGGGTTTCACCGTGTTAGCCAGGATGGTCTCGAACTCCTGACCTCATGATCCGCCCGTCTTGGCCTCCCAAAATGCTGGGATTACAGGCTTGAGCCACCACACCTGGCCCGACATGGTCTCACTCTATCACCCAAGCTGTAATGCAATGGCATGATCATGGTTCACTGCAGCTGCGACCTCCTGGGCTCAAACAATCCTTCCACAGCTCAGCCTCCCAAGTAACTGAGACTACAGGAAGCTGCGAGTGCCACAACATCCAGCAAAATTTTGGTACAGATAGGGTTCTGCCATGTTGCCCAGGCTGGACTCAAACTTCTGGGCTTAAGCAATCTTCCTGCCTCAGCTTCCCAATGTGCTGGGATTACAGTGTGAGCCACTGCACCTGGCGCAGACTAATTTGGAAGTCATATCAGGACTTTAAGGATCAAGATTACATTTTATCCAACTCAAAATGTCTAAAATCCCTAATCTCTCCAACTCACTGTAGGTTGATGTCTCGAACAAGAGGTTCAAATTTGGGACCTCCAGGAATGGCCATATTGAGTGCCTTGGATGTAAAGAAGGCCTTCAGATCAAACAGGTAGAAGTAGTTGTCGTCCACCAAGTCTGTCAGGAGCTGGTTAGCCAGGCGGTAGAGAGTTGACATCATCGGTAGTGTGAACTGCCAGCGCTGGTAAGTGGAGCCGTTTACATACCTAGGGTGAAAAATGAAAGGCCCACCTCAAGTAAGCAGATAGACAAACCATACCACCTACTCATCTCCCAGGCCTCCCTCTGGGTTTCCGGAACTCCTCCATCTATCACTCACTTCCTGCTGTCCCTCAATGGCTGGTGGTCATAGAACCAGTCCAACACAGGGGCGTCCTCCTCAGGGTCCAGCTCTAGCTGAATGGCCTCCAGTGGCTCAACATCTAGGATGTTGTCAGCATAGTCCAAGGGCGGCTCCTCATCATCAAAAGGGGGAAAACGCATCCTCTTGAAATGCCTCCTGTCTCTTTTTTCTCGGCGCATCATAATCCACATTGACCTGGAAGGCAAGAACATCACACAACCATTTCTACCCACTGCCCCCCAATCACCACCACCACTGCCCACCATATTTCAGCCTGTCTCACCCCCACTGGGAGATGTAGACAGGTTCAATAACCCAGGGAATCTCATTGACGAAGGAAATGGCTCCAGTGATGTGGTACAGCACAGGCACATCCCGAATCTGCTCCCAAGGCATAGGCATGTTCTCCAGGAGTTTGAGGACTGCGTGGGGCATGTACTTTAGGGCACTGGCACATTAGAAAAAGAGAAGGCTATTAGAAATGACGAGGTGTTCTGCTACCTGTCCCATGCAGAGAAGCCACACGTTCATGTTCCACAGTAAATCCTACCTTACAATCCAAACTCCCAGACGTAGCCCATAGGCCCTTCCTAACCAGAAACCCTGCCTCTCCCTCTCCAACTTCACCTTGCACCACGCTTCTTAAATGTCATAGTCCCACAATGCTGGTATCAGCTCCTCTAAATCAATGGCTATCCCTCTGGAGACAGCTTTGCGGCTGTCTCACATCCTATTCCCTCAGTATCTTCTCATAAATCGTAATAAACTATTCACCATACTTCACTATCGCCAGTTGTCTCATGTCTGTCCTGCCACTAGACTGCACACTGCAGAAAGGCAGAGATTGTTACCCTCTGCTCGCTACTATACCCCTAGCAGCCAGCACAGTTCTCAAACTATTTTTTGAAATAAACAAAACTTCCAGTTCATTACACAGCAAACATTTTTGTGTCCAAATAGAACAGGAATCTGCTAAGACATCTGTACCTGTACCCACCCAGTTTACAGCCACAGAAAAACAGCAGTAGGGATACCTCTGAAATTAAATACCCTAAACACAGAATTCAGGTCCCTGAGGAGTGACAGGCTGCCACTATGCACAGTATCCCACTCTGGGCTTCAACCAGCTCAACGACAGGGACATCTTATAATAGCATGAACAGGACAAATTAAAGTCCCAGTCCCAGATCAGGAACAGAAGGGAAACAGACTGCATAAGTGGAAGACGTAGAAATTATCAGAGGCTCCTACTGGTTTTCTCCTTTCTCTTATATCCACCAAGATGAGCTGTCAAAGCAGCGTCCTGTTCCAAAATGACAGAGCATCTATCCAAGACTGTGGGACAGGGAAAAGGGAAAAGGGCCAAATTCCAAATGAAATTATTTCAGGATGCTCCTTACCCCAAGTAAACCCTTTTGTCATGGCGGAACTTTCTGTTGGTCATGTCTCCATGGTCTCGAATGATCTTCCTGACATGCTCCGGGGGCATGTCTTCCTTCTGGGCATCCACAAACCCAAACTTCCGCTTTTCTGCATAGCGCTTCGCCTGCAATTGCTGCCATTTTCGAGCTACAAAGGCACCTCAGTTTAAAAGACTGCACACCCTCAGCCTAATCCTCTTCACCTCTTGCCCGAGGGTAAGCTCCTGTCAGTGAGTGTGACAGAGGAGCAGGCATCCAGCAGGAAGAAGCACTCCTTGCCAATTCCCTTACCATTTTACTCTATTTTTCCCTTCATCACATTTATCACTGACTTTTTTTTTTTTTTTTGAGACGTTGTTTCGCTCTGTCACCCAGGTTGGAGTGCAATGGTGCGATCTCAGCTCACTGCAACCTCCGCCTCCCGGGTTCAAGCCATTCTCCCGCCTCAACCTCCCCAGTAGCTGGGATTATAGACAGGTGCCACCACACACAACTAATTTTTGTATTTTTAGTAGAGACGGGGTTTCACCATGTTGGCCAGGCTGGTCTCGAACTCCCGACCTCAGATGACCCGCCCGCCTGGATCTTCCAGAGTGCTGGGGTCACAGGCGTCAACCACTGCGCCCGGCCTGACGTTTTATTACAGATCCTCAAGGTTTTGTTACCATCTATCTCTCCCGCTGTAATTTAAACCCCGTAAGGACAGGAATTTTGTCCCCATCACTACTGGATCAGCGCTTGCAGATAACACGCGCTTAAAATGACTTGATAAAAAGTTAAATGGGGCTAACAAGGGAATTGTCACCTCAGGAGCGGCCCAAACGGGGAGGGTCCTCAGCCACCTGCGCGCGCGGACACCCGCCCCGCCTCCGGCCCGCGCGCCGCTCCACACTCGACTCACCTTTCTCCTGCAGCTTCTCCTCCGACATGTAGTCCGGTAGCGGGGCTAGAGGGCCGGGCACCGGGTTACCCGGCCCTCGGTAAGGAAATACTCCGGCCATACCCGGAGAATCTGGACAGCGGCGGGGCAGAAAAATTCACTAACCACAGGCCCGGGCCCACAAAAAGCGCAGCAGAAAGGCGTCCGGGGACCCCGGCCTGCAATCCCGCCACACTGAGTGCATCCAGCCCCGCCCGGCCTAACCCCTTCAGTCACTCGGCCCGACCCGACCACGCCTCCCGCAGCCCGGCCTTAAACGCCTGCCACGCACCCCACAGCCCCTCACACAGGAGGCCGCTTTCTCCGAAGCGCAATGGCGGCCAGTCTGCGTCCGCTCCGCGTTCCCAGCGCCGGAAAGTGCGCAACCCGAGTTCAGCAGTTGATCCAATCGGCGCAGAGGTACTCAGATGGATTGGTAAGATGGCCAATTAGAGTGGCACACTGCGCCGAGGAGGCGGGCCCACAGGCGGAAAGGCTTTGAATACAAGGGGGTGTGGTCGGGGAAGCCCCGCCTCCCCCGTTTCCGAAGCTGTTTCTGGGGCCCCCGACTGACCTCTGCGTGCGATAGGCTCCCGGCATTGCCCTGCGAGAGACTGAAGTCTGGAGGCTTTTAATAGATTTGCCAAGATTGAGCGTTGTACGATGTCTGTTATCATCAATGTATACGTGCAATGCAGTACTAGCTCCAGGACAGTCATTTGTTCGTGCATTCATTCATTTAACCATCCTTTATTGAGTGCCCCCTGTCTACCGAGAACGAGGGATAAAGCAGGAAAAAAGCAGCCAGTAGAGTTCACAGCGGAGCAGAAAGGCAGACAAGAATCAAGACCTTCGCGGGGGGCGGTAGCCAACGCCTGGAATCGCAGCCCTTTGGGAGGCCGAGGCGGGCGGATCGCTTAAGGCCAGGAGTCCAAGGCCAGCCTGGCCAACATGGTGAAACCCCGTCTCTACTAAAAATACAAAAATTAGCCGGGCGTGGTGGCACGCACCTGTAGTCCCAGCTACTCGGGAGGCTGAGGCAGGAGAATCGCTTGAACCAAGGAGGCAGAGGTTGCAGTGAGCCGAGATCATGCCATTTTACTCCAGCCTGGGTTACAGAGCGAGATTCTTGTCTCGGGAAAAAAAAAAAAAAAGTCTGAAATTCCCACCAAGTTTATTGTGGAGGATGCAGAGGAATTGTAATCCATACAGCCCCTCAATCTAGTTGAGAATTTACAAATCAAAGTGAAATAATTAGAAAAAAATGCAAAGGATGTCAATGTGCTTTCAGAACGGTAAAAATTTAAAAACAATTCCTTTTGGTTTTTTTGAGACAGGGGTGTCACTCTGTTGCCCAGACTGGAGTGCAATGGCGCGATCTCAGTTCACCACAACCTCCACCTCCTAGGCTCAAGCGATGCCCCTGCCTCAGCCTCCAGGAGTAGCTGGATTACAGGCAGGTGCCACTACTGCCAGCTAATTTTTGCATTTTTAGTAGAGACAGCGTTTCGCTATGTTGGCCAGGCGGGTCTCAAACTCCTGACCTCACGAAATCCTTCTGCCTCGGCCCTCCCAAAGTGCCGGGATTACAGGCGTTGAGCCACCATGCCCGGTCCAAAAACTATTTTTTTTTTTTTTTGAGTCGGAGTCTCCCTCTGTCGCCCAGGCTGGAGTGCAGTGGTGGGATCTCAGCTCACTGCAAGCTCCGCCTCCCGGGTTTACGCCATTCTCCTGCCTTAGCTTCCCGAGTAGCTGGGACTACAGGCGCCCGCCACCGCCTCCGGCTAGATTTTTGTATTTTTTTAGTAGAGACGGGGTGTCACCGTGTTAGCCAGGATGGTCTCGATCTCCTGACCTCGTGATCCGCCCATCTCGGCCTCCCAAAGTGCTGAGATTACAGGCTTGAGCCACCGCGCCCAGCCCCCTAAAAACTATTTTTAATGCAATGGGGAGTTTGGGCAAGGGCTGGCTAAGTGACTTATCCAGGCATACATACTCAGCTAGTCTGTAGCACAGCCAGAATCAGAATTGAGGTCTTCGGTTTGGTTCAGGGCGCTTTCCTATGCACTATTTTGCCTCTTTCTTTATAGACAGGCCACAGAATGGAGAAATTTCAAGGTAGAAAGCTAGGAGTCGGCTGACGACTAAACATCCATCAAGTCAGATACATTGCCTCTGGAGTGATATTTATAAGTCAGGGTGTTTCCGTTTTAAAGGCAGACTTCTATTTATCAGGTATTGATTTCTGCACTCTTCAGGAATGCAGTAATTGTGGACGGCAGAGGTTCATTTCAGCTTTCCTCTGTAGACATGAACATCACTTAGCTTGGTACTGTGGAACATATTCTGCTTTTTTTTTTTTTTTTAGACGGAGTCTCGCTCTGTTACCCAGGCTGGAGTGCAGTGGCTGGATCTCAGCTCACTGCAAGCTCCGCCTCCTGGGTTCCCGCCATTCTCCTGCCTCAGCCTCCTGAGTAGCTGGGACTACAGGCGCCGCCACCTCGCCTGGCTAGTTTTTTGTATTATTTTTAGTAGAGACGGAGTTTCACCATGTTAGCCAGGATGGTCT
>NC_045449.1:1508640-1546659 GCF_002776525.5 Piliocolobus tephrosceles
TCGCCCAGGCTGGAGTGCAGTGGCACGATCTCGGCTCTCTGCAACCTCCACCTCCCGGGTTCAAGTGATTCTCCTGCCTCAGCCTCTTGAGTAGCTGGGATTACAGGCACGTGCCACCATGCCCAGCTAATTGATTGTATTTTTAGTAGAGATGGGGTTTTACCGTGTTAGCCAGGATGGTCTCCATCCCCTGACCTCATGATCTGCCCAGCTCGGCCTCCCAAAGTGCTGGGATCACAGGCGTGAGCCACTGCGCCCAGTTGGTAGTATATACTTTCTTTGGCTGAAGCCTTGCCCCTCACTCTGGCTTGCCAATCTGTGCCCTTAAGAGGACTCCCTCATCTCCCAAACCTTCACTGGTTGGCATTGCTAATCCTGGGGCCTGAGAGGCTGGCACGGAAGCTCTCTCTGCCCCAGATCCCAGGTCAGGGCACTGCTAGAAGAGGATAGAGAAGCCTGCAGCACTGGAGTACCACAAATTCCTGCTGCACTGACGCAGGCCAGTCCTGCTACCTGTTCACTCGCTCCCCTTAGCAGCTCGTCCCAACATTGTTTTCTTCAAACTCCTGCCCTTCCTTCCCCAACCCCAACTGTGTGGAATCCAAATATTTCCACCTTAACAGCAAACAGGAGTGGGGTGCTGGGGAGATGGAGGAGATGGGGGAGGGAAACAGGGGAACCGTCCAAGGCCGCTGCAGTAGTATTTCATTGAAACATACTGAATCTAAAAATTCATATGAGGTCGGCTGCAGTGGGTTCACACCATTCTCCTGCCTCAGCCTCCCGAGTAGCTGGGATTACAGGTGTCCGCCACCACGCCCGTCTAATTTTTTGTATTTTTAGTAGAGACGGGGTTTCACTGTGTTAGCCAGGATGGTCTCAATCTCCTGACCTTGCAATCCGCCTGCCTTGGCCTCCCAAAGTGCTGGGATTATAGGCATGAGCCACCACGCCCGGCCTCCTGTCTCTATTTAAAAAAAAAAATTATCTGGGTGTAGTGATGCATGTCTGTAATCCCACCTACTCAGGAGGCAAAGGCAGGAGGATCACCTGAGCCCAAGAGCCAGGAGTTGGAGGCTGCAGTGAGCTATGATTGCACCACTGTACTCCAGCCTGGGTGACAGGGTGAGACCCTGTCTCAAAAAATATAAATAAAAACAAAAGCTAAGATGAATCTCTGTTGTGTGAGGTTAAATGGGATAATGTATAAAAGTTGCCTGATGGCCAGGTGTGGTGGCTCACACCTGTAATCCCAGCACTTTGTGAGGACAAGTAAGGCGGATCACAAGGTCAGGAGTTCAAGACCAGCCTGTTCAATATGGTGAAACCCCGTCTCTACTGAAAACACAAAAAATTAGCCGGGCATGGCTGGGCACAGTGGTTCATGCTGTAATTCCAATACTTTGGGAGGCCGAGACGGGTGGATCACGAGGTCAGGAGATCAAGACCATCCTGTTTAACACAGTGAAACCCCGTCTCTACTAAAAATACAAAAAATTAGCTGGGCGTGGTGGCGGGCACCTGTAGTCCCAGCTACTTGGGAGGGTGAGACCAGAGAATGGTGTGAACCCGGGAGGCGGAGCTTGCAGTGAGCTGATTGCGCCACTGCACTCCAGCCTGGGTAACAGAGCAAGACTCCTCTCAAAAAAAAAAAAAAAAATTGGCTGGGCGTGGTGGTGGGTGCCTGTAATCCCAGCTACTCGGGAGACTGAGACAGGAGAATTGCTTGAAACCATAAAGCAGAGGTTGCAGTGAGCTGAGATTGTGCCACTGCACTTCAGCCTGAGGGACAAGATACGAGACTCCGTCTCATAAATAAATAAATAAATAAATACATAAATAAATAAATAATGCCTGACATGGGGAAGGGGCACAACAAATGTTCAGCCAGGGATGCTCCTAAATAAACATTTCATTTCAACACAAGAGCTCCTCTCTAAAGAGTAACTTCCCTTATGTAGCTTCTTGCAAAATGAGGACTTCTAATTTTCAGCCCAACAAAATCCAGATTTTATGTGATAAAGTTTTGGCAGTTCAGTTATGAAGTTTTCTGTTTAATTTTCTTGTTGAGTCAGGATTAATTTGGCTACAAGATTCTTTTGGTTTCAATCTTTGGCACTGAAAATCATTCTAAACTCTCTGAATTCGACTGGATGCAATGGCTCATGCCTGTAATCCCAGCATTTTGGGAGGCCGAGGTGGGCGGATCACTTGAGGTCAGCAGTTCAAGACCAACCTGGCCAACACAGTGAAACCCTGTCTCTACCAAAAATACAAAACTTAGCCAGGTGTGGTGGCACATGCCTGTAGTCCCAGCTACTCAGGAGGCTGAGGCAGGAGCATCTCTTGAACTTGGGAGGTGGAGGCTGCACCGAGCTGAGATCGACCCACTGCACTCTACCCTGGGGGAAAGAGTGAGAGCTTGTCTCAAAAATAAAAAAAAAAAAAACAGCCAGATGCGGTGGCTCACGCCTGTAATCCCAGCACTTTGGGAGGCTGAGGAGGGCAGATCACAAGGTCAGGAAATCAAGACCTTCCTGGCTAACACGGTGAAACCCATCTCTACTAAAAATACAAAAAATTAGCTGGGCGTGGTGGCAGGCGCCTGTAGTCCCAGCTACTCGGGAGGCTGAGGCAGGAGAATGATGTGCACCTGGGAGGTGGAGGTTGCAGTGAGCCGAGATGGCGCCACTGCACCCCAGCCTGGGCAACAGAGGGAGACTCCATCTCAAAAAAAAACAAAACAAAACAAAAACAAAAACAAACAAAAAAAAACACAACAACAACACATCAACACCTGTCTGAATCCATTCTCTTGCTCTAAGTCCATTCTACTGAATACATTGTGTTTGCTTATTTACTTATTTATTTATTTTTATTTTAGAGAAAGAGTCTTGTTCTATTACCCAGGCTGCAATGCAGTGGCCCGACTATGGCTCACTGCAGCCTTGACCACCTGGGTTCAAGTGATCATATCACTTCAGCCTCCAAAATAGCTGGTACTATAGGCTTGTGCTACCACACCTGGCTAATTTTAAAAGAAATTTTGTAAAGATGAGGTTTTGCTATGTTACCCAGGCCAGTCTTGTTTTTTTTTTGAGACAGAGTCTCGCTCTGTTGCCCAAGCTGGAGTGCAATGGCTGGATCTCAGCTCACTGCAAGCTCTGCCTCCCGGGTTCCTGCCATTCTCCTGCCTCAGCCTCCCGAGTAGCTGGGACTATAGGCGCCCGCCACCTCGCCCGGCTAGATTTTTGTATTTTTTAGTAGAGACGGGGTTTCACCGTGTTAGCCAGGATGGTCTTGATCTCCTGACCTCGTGATCCGCCCATCTCGACCTCCCAAAGTGCTGGGATTACAGGCTTGAGCCACCGCGCCCGGCCACCAGGCCAGTCTTGAACTCCTGGGCCCAAGCCTCAGCCTCCCTGGAATTAGAGGAATGAACCACCTCGGCTGACCCTGGATTTCTGGATTTGCTTTTTTTTTTTTTTTTTTTTCGAGACAGAATCTTGCTCTGTTGCCCAGGCTAGAGTGCAGTGGCATGATCTCGGCTCACTGTAACCTCCATCTTCTGAGTTCAAATGATTCTCCTGCCTCAGCCTCCCAAGTAGCTGGCATTACAGGCACCTGCCACCATGCCTAGCTAATTTTTGTATTTTTAGTGGAGATGGGGTTTTGCCATATTGGCCAGGCTGGTCTCGAACTCCTGACCTCAAGTGATCCGCCAGCCTCAGCCTCCCACAGTGCTGAGATTACAGGCATGAGCCACTGAGCCCAGCCAGGATTTGCTTGATTGTAGAGGGTATCAGAACACGTCAGAGTGGAAACCTTCCCAAGGCAAAGCCTCCACAATCTAGCATTGAATTGTAAATCAGGACACCATTGGAGCCAAAAAGTAACTCCAAGTAACCAAGCTCATAAGAGATTGATGCAATTAATGCAATTACTTGCACAGCAATTTATTAATTTACAATCAGGGTAGTGTTTCAAGGCCATAAAATATCAATGTATCCCATCCAGAAAAACCCCTTCCCTGTCCTGGAGGACAAAGAAATCATTAGCAAGTCGCTTGGTAGGCGTGGAGTCTGTCTTGAGGACCATTTTGCTGGGCCCCGGTGAGGTCTGACAAAGCACCATTCTGCTAGCCAGGCTCCTACCAAATGTAGCAGCTGGCAAACTCTGCGTTTTTTTGTTTTTAACCTCTGCATTTTTGAACTTCCTTTTCTTAGGGTCTTAATTGACCATTCTTCTTTGATTGACATCATTTTTATGTAGCCCACACTCCAATTCTCTGCCTACTTACTCCATTGTGATTACAAATCCAGTCCTGCCTTCCTCACATTTCGCTGGTAGGAATCTGTGTGTGGTCCTAAATTCTTCCTGCCCCAACTGGGAGCTCATCTCACTCTTCCTGTATGGGCTTGACTAGTTAATCCGCAGAAACAGCCATGTTTCCCTAATGGTCAAGTTCTTGGGCGCCCTTTGTAGATACTACCCAGTATTACCAAGAGGGACACTCGCTCAAACCATCACGAATGGATACCAGTGGCCAAAGAAAAGGTGTATGACTTAGAATCAATTCATATCAACCTCAACACGTATTTAAAGAATAGATTCCTCACATGAGTTTGTCACATTTAATTTTCTTTAAAAACTCAAGGCAGGCCGAGTGTGGTGGCTCAAGCCTGTAATCCCAGCACTTTGGGAGGCCGAGGTGGGCGGATCACAAGGTCAGGAGATCAAGACCATCCTGGCTAACAAGGTGAAACCCCGTCTCTACTAAAAAATATACAAAAAATTAGCCGGGCGAGGTGGCGGGCACCTGTAGTCCCAGCTACTTGGGAGGCTGAGGCAGAAGAATGGCGTGAACCCGGGAGGCGGAGCTTGCAGTGAGTCAAGATCACGCCACTGCACTCCAGCCTGGGCGGCAGAGTGAGATTCCATCTCAAAAAAAAAAAAAACAACTCAAAGCTGACAATATTTTTGTTCATCAAGGCATTCAGTTAAGATGGCAGATTGAGTTTTGTAGATATTACTTTTTTTTTTTACTTAAAAAAGTTTTTTTGACCGGGCCTGTTGGCTTACACCTATAACCCCAGTAGTTTGGGAGCCCAAGGCAGGCGGATCACCTGAGATCAGGAGTTTGAGACCAGCCTGGCCAATATGGTGAAACCCTGTCTCTACTAAAAATACAAAAACTGGTCGGGCTCAGTGGTGGGTATCTATAATCCCAGCTCCTAGGGAGGCTGAGGCAGGAGAATCGCTTGAGTCCAGGAGGCGGAGTTTGCAGTAAGCCAGGATGTGCCACTGCATTCCAGCCTGGGCGACAAGAATGAAACTCTGTCTCAAAAAAAATAAAAAGGAAAAGAAAGAAAAAAGAAAGTAACTTTTTTTTTTTTTTTTGTAGAGAGGAAGTCTCAATATGTTGCCCAAACTGGACTTGAACTCCTCAGCTCAATCACTCCTCCTACCTTGGCCTCCCAATGTGCTGGGATTACAGGCGTGAGCCACCATGTCCAGCTAGCAAAGATACGACTTCTTTTTTTTTTTTTTTTTTTTTGAGACGGAGTCTCGCTCTGTCGCCCAGGCTGGAGTGCAGTGGCCTGATCTCAGCTCACTGCAAGCTCTGCCTCCCGGGTTCACACCATTCTCCTGCCTCAGCCTCCCGAGTAGCTGGGACTACAGGCGCCCGCCAACACGCCCGGCTAATTTTTTGTATTTTAGTAGAGACAGGGTTTCACCGTGTTAGCCAGGATGGTCTCGATCTCCTGACCTCGTGATCCGCCCGTCTCGGCCTCCCAAAGTGCTGGGATTACAGGCTTGAGCCACCGCGCCCGGCCCAAGATACGACTTCTAAAAGCACAGACTGACAAAATTCTACATTGTTTCTCTAGCTCACTATCTATATTTTCGCCTCTTGGATTTTTATCTAATTACATTTAAATGTTCTGCTCTTATTTTCTGCTTGTGTTTAGCTCCTTCCGACTGTGTTTTCCTCAGTCTCGATTCGTTATTTTCATCCTTTGTGCCTGTTTTTACGACTCTATGATGGAGACTTTTCACAATCCCTCTCATTTTATTTTCACACCTGTATTTCTTTTTCTTCTCTCTTCATCTCTGGGTTCCTGCCTCTTCTTTGTTCTTCCTTTGGATATTCAATTTTTTTTTTGTTTTTGACACGGAGTCTCATTCTGTCACCCCTGCTAGAATGCAATGGCACGATCTCGGCTCACTACAACCTCAGTCTCCCAGGTTCAAACGATTCTCCTGCCTCAGCCTCCTGAGTAGCTGGGATTACAGGCACCCGCCACCATGCCCAGCTAATTTTTGTGCTTTTAGTAGAGACGAGGTTTCACCATGTTGGCCAGGCTGGTCTTGAACCCCTGACCTCAGGTGATCCAATCGCGTCAGCCTCCCAAAGTGCTGGGATGACAGGTGTGAGCCACCACGCCCCGCCTGGATATTTAAATCGTTCTGCGCTCTCCTCCATTTTTTTCTCTCTGTGATCCTCTTTGTCAGTTCCTTTGCCCGACTCGTCCTTACCTTCCTACCAGTCTCTGCGGACCGGTTACTGTCAGCCTCTGGCCTCAGGTTTGCATTGCAGCTGTCTTTTGTCTTTCTGCCTGCCTCCAAGTCCCCGTATCTCCTGGTCTCTTCATCAGTGAATCTTCCCACCGACTGCCTCTTCCGCCTTCTGCTCTTCCGCTTCTCACCTCCCCGAACTCATCCCCCTCTTCTCTGTCCCCACCTCTCCTCTTGCTCTTCTGATCCCTCTGCCAGTATTTCCTCCATCGCTCCCAAGCCTGGGTGTTCCTCCTTGTCACTCACTCTATTTCTTTTCTTTTCTTTTGAGATGGAGTCTCGCTCTGTCACCAGGCTGGAGTGCGGTGGTGCGATCTCGGCTCACTGCAAGCTCCACCTCCCGGGTTCACGCCATTCTCCTGCCTCAGCCTTCCGAGTAGCTGGGACCACAGGCGCCCGCCACCATGCCTGGCTAATTTTTTATATTTTTGTAAAGACTGGGTCTCACCGTGTTAGCCAGGATGGTCTCGATCTCCTGACCTTGTGATCCGCCCGCCTCGGCCTCCCAAAGTGTTGGGATTACAGGCGTGAGCCACCGCGCCTGGCCCTTTTTTTTGAGACAGAGTCTGGCTCTGTCGCCCAGGCTGGAGTGCAGTGGCCTTAGCTCACTGTGAGCTCTGCTTCCTGGGTTCATGCCTTTCTTCTGCCTCAGCCTCCTGAGTAGCTGGGACTACAGGCACCTGCCAGCACGCCCAGCTAATTTTTTGCATTTTCAGTGGAGATGGGGTTTCACTGTGTTAGTCAGGATGGTTTGGATCTCCTGACCTCGTGATCCACTGGCCTCGGCCTCCCGATCCCTGTGTTGGGATTACAGGCGTGAGCCACCGCGCTGGGCTGACTCACTCTAGTTCACTGTCTAGACTCTCTGTGCCTTTCAGCCTTGGGGTCTCTTCTTGTTGGCCTTTATTTCTATTTTTCTGGTCCTTTTTGTTTATAACCATTTTATCAGTTCTGTGACTTTGGTGTCTCTCAGGATCTATGACAGCCTTTCTCCATATTTCTGCTAAGGCCTGTCTCTTTCGCCCTCCATCCCTCTTTGCCTTTGTCACCTCTATGTGAATAATCCTTCTTTCTATCTGTCGCTCAATCTATGTATGTCTGTCTCTGTCATTCTTTGTGTCTTTCTGTACTTCCGCTTCTTAGCAAGGTTTTTTTTGAAGACAATCTTCCTGTCTCTTGCTTTTGCTCATGTACCTTTTCTGTGGATGGCTAAGGGTTGCCTCTCTCAGTCCATTGTTTAGTAGAACAGCAGCCTTAATCTGCTCGGCACTTCCCATCACCTGGATGTTCTGGGAAGGAAGGGGTCTTGTTCAACAGAAAAAAAAAACAGCAGAAGCAGCAGGGAGGAAGAGCTTATGAATGAATCTCAGAAAAGGTCCAGCTCTTCCTTTTTTTTTTTTTTTCTTTTGAGATGGAGTCTCACTCTGTTGCCCAGGCTGGAGTTTAGTGGCATGATCTCGGCTCACTGTAACCTCTGCCTCCTGGGTTCAAGCGGTTCTCCTGCCTCAGCCTCCTGAGTAGCTGGGATTACAGGCACCTGGCTAATTTTTGTATTTTTAGTAGAGACAGGGTTTCACCATGTTGACCAGGCTGGTCCTGAACTCCTGACCTCAGGTGATCCTCCCACCTTGGCCTCCCAAAGTGCTGGGATTACAGGCGTGAGCCACCGTGCCCAGCCAGAAGGCCAGCTATTCCTTTATCCTCCTGCAGCCTTCTCTCACACGCTCTGCCTCTGCCCTCATTCTTCCACAAAAGCCTGGGCCTGGGAAAACTCTCTACCGGGCACCCAAGTGGGTGCTGGAGTTCCTTCTGTGATTCTGGACTTCAGTGCCATCCTAAGAAGACAGACCTAGCCCTGTGTTCATTCCTCTAAGAATCTGAATTGTCTTTGAAAAGTCAAAAGAGGCCAGGTACGGTGGCTCACGTCTGTAATCCCAGCACTTTGGAAGGCTGAGGTGGGTGGATCACTTGAGTGCAAAAGTTTGAGACCAGCCTGGGCAACATGGCAAAACCTGATCTCTACAAGAAAATACCAAAATTAGCCTGGTGCAGTGGCGTGCACCTGTAGTCCCAGCTACTTGGGAGGCTAAGCTGGGAGGCAGGAGTATTGCTTGAGCCTGGGAGACAGAGATTCCAGTGAGCCAAGATCAAGCCACTACACGCCATCCTGGGCGACAGAACAAAAACTAGTCAAAAAAAAAAAAAAAAAAAAAAAAAAAAAAAAAAAAAAAAAAAAACGAAAAGTCAAAAGATACCAAAAAAAAAAAAAAAAATTAAAAGGATGCAGTAGGACCAGGGTTAAGTAGAAAAACAGGAGTGTGTGCCGGGCGTAGTGGCTCACATCTATAATCCCAGCACTCTGGGATGCCGAGGCGGGTGGATCACTTGAGGTCAGGAGTTCAAGACCAGCCTGGGCAACATGGTGAAACCTCTCCACCAAAAAATACAAAAATTAGCTGGGCTTGGTGGTACATGCCTGTAGTCCCAGCTACTTGGGAGGCTAAGGCAGGAGAATCACTTGAACCCAGGAGGCTGAGGTTGCAGTGAGCTGGAATCGTGCCACTACACTCCAGCCTGGGTGACAGAGTGAGATTCTATCTCATAAAAAAAAAAAGAAAGAAAGAAAAACAGGAGTGTGGCTTTGAGAACCAGAAATATCAGCAACAATTGCTGTGGCCCAGGCTCTGTCTCTTGGAGACTATCACGTCCATCTCTGCCGGTACAGATAGCAACTCCTCTACCTTCCTCCCCTGCCGGAATTTGGTTATAGGTGAGATCTCTTTTCTCTGTCCCTACTCGCCCCATACGAGATCTCTCCGATCCTAGTGGGACTTCACCTTCCCCGATATGTCCCTGGGTTACAGCAAAGAGCTTCTGTCTCCACTGGCAGTTTCTTCCAGCTGCATGCCTCCTGCCACCCTTTACTGATAGATCTGGCTGTACTTCCTGAGTTTATTTGCGGGAAAGGGCACTCATCTGATGACGGATTTCAGTGAACAGAAACCCAGGTTCCCACCCATCCAACATCAGCATTTCTTCTTAGATCCTAGCAAGGGGAAGGGATGTGAGTTAGCTGGAAGAGAAACTGAGATGCTGCTGAGCCAGTCTGGCCCTCACCCCGATGGGGGACTGTGCATGGAAGACCTTCATCTCCTTGTCCCGGCCCCACCACCCCCAGCGAGGGACCCATGGCTTCTCTCTAGTCTTTCAGGCTGAGAGTGGAATTGTACCTGGTGACAGGTCCATTGTCACGACGTGTCCTGGTCCCCCTGGTTTTCTCGTGCCCAGGGCTGGGTGGATGGGGTCGAGACTGCAGGACATCATTGACCAGAATGCGGATCCCCAATATGATGCTCATGACGCCCACAGTCACCAGCCCAATTCCACCCAGGGTGACCAGAGCAAGAGGAACCTGGTGGCGCTGCCGGAATAGCCACAGACTCATCCACCCTAGCGGGACCAGGCGGAAGAGGGCCAGGGTGGCCAAGGAGGCCCAGCTGGTCACACTGAAGGCCAGGGATGGGGCCTGGCGAGACAGCAACAGCAGCTTCCGCAGGTGCAAGCAGGCAGAGTTCAACTCCAGAAGCAGAGACACCATGGAGAAGCCCACATAGCGGCCAGACAGAACAGCGGTGCTGAGGCAGCTCACCACCTGGGAGCCAGGGTCACAGGTCAGAGGACCGCCCATGACCTGCCAGCCATCATGTCCCAATAACCCAGGCCTTAAGAGAGACTTCCACGCATTCTGTGGGACTCCCCAAACACCTGACCTTTATGCTTTTACCTTTATCCTGGGGCCCTGAGGAGCCTTGAATCACCCCTTCCATAGATGAAGCCAGGATTGGCCCAGGGAGGGGCTGTCTCATCCCCTAACACCCCTTTAACTTCCCATTCCTGGGCTCTTTCTTTCTTTCCTTCTTTCCCTCTTTCCCTCTTTTTTTCCTTCTTTCGACAGAGTCTCATGCTGTCACCAGGCTGGAGTGCAGTGGCGTGATCTTGGCTCACTGCAACCTCCGCTTCCCTGGTTCAAGAGATTCTCCTGCCTCAGCTTCCCGAGTAGCTGGGACTACAGGCGTGCGCCACCGCACCCAGCTAAGTTTTGTATTTTTAGTAGAGACAAGGTTTCACTGTATTAGTCAGGATGGTCTCGATCTCCTGACCTCGTGATCCACCTGCCTCGGCCTCCCAAAGTTCTGGGATTACAGGCGTGAGCCACCACACCTGGCCTAGGGCTTTCATACCGCATACCCACACCCTATTCTAGGGCACCCCCTTCTCAGAAAAGCTCCATATTCCACATTTCCGTGATCAACTGCACACCTGTGGGGGGACCCGAACTCCTTAGGCTCACATGGTGGGTGCCCTGGCATGGTGGGTACCCTTGGATGGTGGGTGTCTGGACTCCCCAGCTCTGGCCAGCAGCCACCTCCTCCCCCTAACTCAGCCTAAGACTGGGGAGCCAAGCACCAGCTGGGGGCAGAGACTCTGTGGGAAATGATAGGACAGAAAAATGAAGAGAGGGCGGGGCACGGTGACTCACCCCTGTAACCCCATCACTTTGGGAGGCCAAAGTGGGCGGATCACCTGAGGTCAGAATTTCAAGACCAGCCTGGCCAACATAGAGAAACCCCATCTTTACTAAAAATATAAAAATTACTTGGGTGTGGTGGTGGGTGCCTGTAATCCCAGCTACGTGGGAGGCTGAGGGAGGAGAATTGCTTGAACCCAGGAGGCGAAGGTTGCAGTGAGCCGAGGCCGAACCACTGGACTCCAAATTGGGTGACAGAGTGAGACTCCGTCTCAAAAAAAAGAAGAACGAGGAGAGACTGGGAGGCTCAGGCTGGACAGGGTTCCCCTCCTCCCCTCCTGTCTAGCTTCTCCCCTCAGAGTCTCACCACCAAATGATGACAGAGAAGATCCCAGGTCTTGCCCAAGGTCTGGTTCCACAGCAGGTCAGCTCCGTCTGCCAGGAAGTAACCTGTGGGCATGGGGGTAGGGGTTAGGCTGCTCCAGAGCCTGGGCAGCTTAGAGAGGATTTCCAGCTCCCCCCTCCCCGCCCCGCCCCTCTCCCAGTTCTTAGGTTTCCCTTGATAAAAGCTTCAGGAACGTTTAACCCCCATGGGGGAGGGGAATAGACCTCGAAGGACAGCAGAAGCTGCCCCCCCGCACCCCCGTCGCCCCACCGGCCCAGCCTTCCCTGCAGACTTACCCACAGACACAGCCACCAGCACCAGGGCCCAGCGCGGGTGGCCATGGATGGGGTCGGCGGCCATCTGAGGGTACAGTGACAGGCTGGGGGTATGGAGGGGGAAGGAAGGGGCATGGTTAGCCTCTCCAGGCCCTGACCCCGCTCTCTCTGTGCGCGCCCCCACCCCAGTCTCAGCTCTGGAGACGCCCGCTGGGTCTCCCGGCCTCAGCCTCCCACCCCTCGCCCTCGCCCGGTGTGCCTCGAACTCCCAAGCCCGCACCCGAGCAGCGCCCCGGCCCCCGAGAGCAGGCTGTGCGCCAGGGAGACGCAGAGGTTCCGCCACTGCCAGCGGTCCCGAGCGGCCAATTCCGGCGTGGGCAGCCGCCGCAGACCCCAGTGCAGCCCTCGGAACGCGAGGAAGGAGGCGCCGGCCACCAGGAGCCCCGGGGGCGCCATGGCCCGGCGGCGGTTGGGGGGACGGGGGGTCCAGGTCTGTCCGCTCGGTGCCCGCGCTCTCGGCCGGGACTGGAACCCACTTCCCACTTCCCTGCAGGGCTGGGCCCCCGGCTCCCCTCCCCGCCCCGCCTTGGAGATCGGCAGGAACTTTTCCCCGCTGGTCCACGCCCCGTCCCTCGGCTGCGCGGTGATTGGAGCAGCCCGCGGGGCCACCACCCCCGGAGCCTTGGCCACCGAACGCGTCCCACCCCAGCCAGGGGAGCGGTTCGGAGGCTCCAGACCCTGGAGCTCCGGGGTCCTCCCCAGCTCCAGGCGTCCTGAAGCGCTGGAGTTGCAGACCTGGGTCTCCAGTCTAACCTCACCTGACACTCCCGGGCCCCGCCCACGAACCTTGACCTCCTCCTCCAGGCTCCCGGCGCCTTTCACCTACTGAGCGTCACCACCACCCACTGCCACACCCTGGAAGGCAGAGGCCAGCGCAGCCCACACGTGCCTGCCCAAGTCTGGCCGCCGCCCCCACTTCCCTCCCAGCGTCCATGGTGGGGAGGGGGCGCCCCACTTTCTTGGAGCCACCCCTTCTGCCTCCTGAGGTTTCCAGGCCTTTAACATATCCCAGAAAACCTGTAATTCCAGCAGTTCTGCTCCCCGCCTCCACAACCCCCAGGAGCCCCCATGTTGGAGAAGCGACGCACTGGGCCCCGCCCTGACCCCCAGCATTGTTTTTGGTCCTACAGAGGAGCCTCGTTAGGAAGACGAGGCGAAAGGGAATCACTGGCCGCGGGTCTTGAAAACCGCCCCCCTTCCCCAAGGGCCTGGTACCTGTTGGGTGGGTAGAGTATCTAACAATCCAAGGGCAAGGAAAGGTAACACAGGGTCCCTTCAAGGCTGGGACAGAGTCAGAATAGAGAAACAGACTTGTCCTGCTCTCAGTAGCAGGGCTGTTAGGATTCTAGAACCCTCCAGCCTTAAAAGGAAAAGCCTCCCCCAGCCCCTCACCACTGAAGAGCCCCAGGTTTGCACGGCTTTCCTTCCACCTTACTCCACTCCACACCTCTTCAGCTGGCAGCCAGCCAGCAATTCAGAGCTGTTTGCTGCAGGCTGAGAGGAAGGATTCCAGCTACTTCAAAGAATGAAGTTCATAAACGAAGAGGCGTCCCAACCAAACCTTCTCACCAAAAACCTGAGGTCTTCCCTTCATTCTTCTACCCCCACTTCTCCAAAGGTTTAAATAATAACACCAATCTCTTAAATTATATTTATTATAGGAAAGTAATACACAATTAATGTAGAAAATTTGGAAATTACAGAAAAACTAAAGATGAAAATTTCAGTGACTTTGTTCCACCATCCAAAGATAACCACTAAACATTTTTTAGCATGCCTTCCGTCTTTTTTATCTGCTCTGCGTATACAAGTATACACCCATACTTTAAAAGACAAAATTGAGATCACATAACATGCACTATTTTTACAACCTTTTAATATTCAAGGAGTATTTTTCTTTCAGTCAGATGTTCTTTTACATGACTTTTAATGTCTGTGCAGTACCCCACCATCTGGATGGAGATACAATCATTTCCTTAAGCAAAATCCCCTACTGCAAACTTTCATTACAGCAGAAAAGGAATGAATTCCCAACCAAACCATTGCTTCCCATTTTTCTCCATTGCAAAGCTGGGATGAACATCTTATCACTAACTAAATCCTTAATTATTTTCTTAGGATAAATTCCCAAAGATAGAATTCATAGGTCAAAGGATGTGGAGCTTTTAGGCTACGTGACACATATTACCCAACTGCCATCCAGGAAGCCTGCACCTATGTAGACGATGTATACTCCCACGCGCAATGTATGGCAATGTCATTTCAGTAGTCTCTTTGCCAATATTGGGTCTTATTTTTTTCTGTTATGGTTTGCTAAGGGAAAAATGCTTTCGGCTCTATTTGCCTTTCTTTAATTACTAATGAAGCATACATTTTTTTCATGGTTTTATCCATTCCGCTTTCTTTTATGAATTTCCTGTGTATGTCCTTTCGCAGATGGCTTTTGGTCCTTGAGGCTGCTTATATAAACATTACAGGCTGGGTGGAGATGGAAGTAGGGCGGTGAAGCCACAGGGCACTGCACTATGGTGCCACATCTTGGAGGCAGAAAGCCTAGAGAGAAATGGTGATCAGAGGAGAGGGCTGGAGGCTTGCCGTCGATGGAGGCTGGCTGTCCTCCCTCCTTTCGGGGTGCTCCTGGCCTTTACGGGCTCCTCTGTTGGACGCCCAGGTAGGACCCTGTGCTCTCCAGGGCTGGTCCTTCACTGGTCTCCGCATTCCCAGGCTCCCTTTCCTCACCTCTGCTCCATGATGGGTGAAGATGGCAGAGGCACATGTGAGGGCTGGAGGGAGACGCTGTGGCCAGTGAAGCAAGAAGAAGAAAGGACGGAGGCAGTGTCCAGGAACAGAGTGACCTTTGTTGCAGCCTATGCGTCTATCCCCTCCTCTCTACCAGTGTCCCACTCAGCTCGGCTGCAGAAAGGCAAGGTTCCACAGTCTCCTCTTCTCCACATCCTTGAGTTTTTCACAAGCGGAGGATAAGATACAGCTCCCTGCACATCTCCTCCCACCAAATCGAACAGACACCTTCCTGTAGCCGCTGGGTGAGAATGGATCAGGGCTGGAGGGGGCAGGTTTACACTGCCTGACATCCAGAAGGAGGTCACATCCCACAACTCACCTCCCCTGCTTGCTGCAGGGGAGAATTTCCTGTCTGCACAGGCCTGAGCTGGGGATCACATACCACCTTGGAAAGCAAAGTGAGGCAAGAAACAGGGCAGCGGCAGTTGGAATCCCACCAAGGGGCTGCTGTCCTGCTTTGGATGTCAGGGGAAGCCTTGGGCCACCCTTGCATGGGGGCACATCGTGGAGAGGCGAGCTCTTACTAGCTCCTTGCATTGGTCTAACTCTAACCCCCTCCTCCAGCTTCCCATTACCCCGCCCAGCTCCTGGGTGATGGTGTCAGGGATGGGGGAGGGACAACAGCTTATGTGAAAAGGTGTTGTGTTCCCACCCACAGCGGCGGGAGAGCCCAGGTTCTGAGTTGACTAAGTGGGCTTCTGACTCCCTCATGTACACTCATCTGTCTGGCTGCCTGTCCCACAGGTGGAGAAACTGAGACAGGAGGTCTAAGGGTCTCAGACACAGGTAAGTGGCCAGCAATCGAGAGGCTGGGCCAGCCTAAGGAAATGCAGGGAAAAATAAGAGCAGAAGGATGACTCCTCACACCCGGGTTTTAGTGTCACTTTTCCTTGAAGAGTGACCTTACTTTCGGACCTCATCGGGAAAGGCCAGTGGGGAAGAATGAGAGATACGGAAGGAGGGTCAAGAAGGAAGTCGGGGAGACTGACTGTTCTCTCCACTTCTTCCCACTGTCACACAAAGACCAACTAACCTTGGGTTGTTTGAGCCTTCTACTCCTCAATTCAGCCAGTGTCTCTAATCTAAAACCGCTCCTTGCTGGGCCAATCTGGGCAAAGGCTCTCCAGCTTTCCCAAAACGTATCATCAACCCTGCTGTTCGGACCTTCCCAGCCCGTTTCTGTCACCTTCCAGATGACGGGGAAAGCAGCTCCTCCTCCTCCTCGAAGCCAGGGGCAGAGGGCAACAGTTCTTCAACTGGCAGCTTTAGCTGGGTCAGGACATAAAGCTTGCCACTGAAGAACTACTGCGGCTCAGCCAGGTGAGGGTGTGAGAGGAACAGGCTCCTAGGGGAAAGGGAGGGAAAATGGGAAAGATCTGAGCAGGGCATGTTGCTGCAATGCTGACCCACTCACTGGCCATCAGGGTCCTGCCCCAGTAGACCTTTGAGATTCTAATGAAGGGTTGTAGCTCTGACTTGGGCCTGCAGAAGCTGTTAGCTTCAGTGAGCAGCAAGAGGCAGCTGTAAACAGCCTTCTCTTACTCTTCTTTCCAGAACTGGAGTCTAGAGAAACCCAGTCCTGCTCTCACCCACCCCTGCCCTAGCAGCCCCCGGGGGCCCAGCCTCCTCAGCATTCAGACAGGGCAGAGCCCGAGACCTTGGACACACCCCACCAGCACGCAGGTACTAGAAGTGTGGTACCTCAGGTCCAGAAATATGAGTTCAGGCATCAGCCCAAATGACTTGTTCCCAGGGAGTTCAGCTGGAAGGAGAGTTCTGGGGGCCTGGATTGGGGAAGAGTGAGGAAGGGAGGAGGCCTAGCGTTGGAAAGAAGGTCAGCAGAGGCCCCGGGGCTGTGAGGAGCAGACAGGGGACCACAGGCTGGAGAGGAGGGAGGTATGGGCAGGGTGGCTGGGGCTGTGAGGGGCGGGCAGGGGACCACAGGCTGGAGGGAGGGAGGTATGAGCAGGGTGGCTGGGCAGCTTCCCCAGGACTCTCAGATGCCAGGCATTCCGCTTGCGCATTCCGGGTACATCTGGTATGAATTCCAGGCTGTCTGCCGGCCCCTCCATGTCTGAACTTTGTTCCAAGTTCTAAGCCCCGCCCCCACAGTTTCAACGCATGAATCAGCAGGAAAAGCCGGGCCCTGCAGCATGGCCCAGGGAGGGGGCTGGGGGCGTGGCAGGCTCGGGGGATGTGAGCTGGGGAGGGCGGGTCTGCGCTGACACTCAGTCCAAGGGCATGGCCCACGCCAGGCTGAGGGGCCAAGGCGGGCTTGCCTTGGAATTTCTATACACAGAGGGTAAGAAAGATTGGGGGATACGGGGAGCGGTTCAAATTCCGAAACCCTCTTGGGAGGCATGAACTTTGTGTATCTTCCTTCCCCTGGGTGACCAGTCCAACTCCGTCCGACCTTCCTCTGTCTGAGATAGCTCTGTTCAACTCAGAGGACTCAGCAGCTGCTGAGAGTCTATGCCAAGCAGGTGCCCTTGGCTGCAGGGCGGGGTGGGCCCAGGGCACTGACCCTCTGACCAGCTGCTCCATCAACCCTCTGGCACTCTGACAGCTCCTAGCCCAGTCTGACAGCCAGGATGACAGGCCAAAGGAGTTGGAGGCTGGAACCAGGGCCGGAGGGAGGTGGGGGCGACAGCCTCGCCGGACGCCATGGGGAGGGGCCAAGAGTTGGCCGGGAGGTGGGGAGAGAGGGAGCCCAGTGATGACTAACCCAGGCGCCCCACCCAGCCAGCCGGCTTCCCAGGCAGTCAGGGCCAGGCCTGGGCTAGGGGCCTCACAACCGGACAGGCTGGGGGGAGGTGCAGAGGTGACCTTCTCTCGGCCCAAGACGGCCAGTTAGTCTGGGGAGGGGGGGGGGTTAGAGTTTCCAGGCCCTCCTCTGGCCCTCTTTCCCCCGCCCAACCGCAGTGAAACCCTAACCTTTGGGTTGCATAAGGCCCCGGCACCGCCGCCCCCTACTCCTCTCCCCTCCCCCCTTACATAACATCCCCTGGAGGGAACGAGAGGAGGGGCCGGCCCGCCCAGCGACCCCTTCCCTGCCAGGGCGCTGAACTGGCTCTGACCCAGTGAACGCCGACAGAGGCAAAGCACCTCCCCGCCGCCCGCTCGGGGGGTCCAGAACCTCCCCAGGCTAGATGGCCGACCCCTGTATCCTCAGACCGGGGGCCACCGGGTGAGCCGCCCCCGGCCCTCCGGCCCCTCGGCTCCCCCCACCCCGCCACTCCGCCAGCCCTTCCGCCACGACTCCTGTCCCGGACTCTTTCCTCAGAGCTTCTGACACACTAACCCGGCCAGTCCAGGCCCCTCTTCCCGAAGCGCCCCTGCCCCCGCCGCCCCCTCTCTCCTCCCCGGAAGGGCAGGGTGTGGCCGCCCGGACCCCACTTTCACCCTCCATCCCGTTACCGCGGCTCCCCGCTGCGTGACCGGGTGGCCAGCTCACACCCACCTGGTGCTGGGTGTGGGGGTTGCTGCGCAGAGGGGAGCAAATCACTGCGTCCTCTCCCCACGGCCGGCGGCGCTGTCTCTTCTCGGCGCCCAGCACACACCGGCTCCAGGCTCCGATCAGCTGGCGGCGTCGTGACGCACGAGCTGCGAATGCACCGCCCGGGGCCAATCACCGCCCACTGCTGGGCAACGTGGCCACGCCCACCCGGGGGCGCCGGGGCCTCGCCCTGGTCCCGCCTCTCCAGGCGCCCTGGCTCTGATTGGCAAGGAGACCACCCTTTTGCCGGGCGGTATTGCACCAAGCCACGCCCACCCACTCACAAGCCGGCCAATAGACGGAAAGGCGTGGCCCAGCCCTTCGCGTCAGCGACCCGCTTAGAAAAGCGCTACGTCAAACGAGAGTCCTAAAGAGCAGGCGAAAGTCACGGCGTCTGCGTTTGCAATGCACGCTGGTCCGTGTAGTTCTCAGCCCCATACCCTCCTTCCCAGAACCCAGTGCGCTCTGTGAGTTGGCATTTTTAAACTGAGCTCGGAATCCGGCCCAGGGAAGTCCTTAGAGGGCGACAGCCCCTCCTTGTTGGAGCTGTGAGTGCTTCTTTTAGACATCTCCCAAACTGACTCGCCGGCCTCGGCGTGAGACTATAGCTCTTTAAGGAAAGGTGGCGCGGACCAAGGCGCAGGAGTGGACAGAGCATCAGCCCCCAGGGTAGCAGAGGCTGCCGTTGGAGAGCTCTCGAGGGCTTTTGGAGGAGGGAGGATGCTCACCTCGCCCAGCCCGGCTTTCACTGGAGAGACCCAGCCCACTCCTCCTGGGGGCCCTTCCTAACCAGAGGAGGCTTTTTTCTTGGATGTCTCTTCCCAGTCCCAGAAGAGCCCCCAGAGCCTCCCAAGAGGTAGCTTTCTAACAAAAGATTCATAGCACAGTCCTCACCTTAGGGTACAGGGAGGGCTTCTGGTCAGAAATTAGGGGATGGGCCATGCCAAAGTGCAAATGGTCAGCAATCGCATCCTCAGATTAAACCTCATTCAGTCCCGCCCTCCAAAGCTCTTCACTGACTCAGGCCTACTTAGGGAAGAGATTTCGAGGGTGGAGACCAATGAGCAGACTGCTCCTTCCCCAGGGGCCAATCAGAGTCTAGATGAGCGGGGGATGGGCAAAAACTGAACTGAACCCAATGACTTGGCAAAAGCTGTTGGTCGGCTTTTTTAAAGGGGCAAGCCTACCCCACCTTATCACTCCGCGCAAGCCCCAGAAAGAGGAACGTGTGGACTGAAATCCATGCCTTTTCCTTCAGCTCCAAATAAGGGCTGAGAGTAACTGAGCAGGAGAGACGAGCCTGGAGGGCGAGATCCTTCCCTCTGTTAAATACGCTCTCCATCAGGTAATTGATAAGGTTCCTTGGAGCTCCAGAACTCTGAGCCTGTGTTCAGGACATTGCGCCTTTAAGGAAACTTCCTGCCTTGCGCCCCAGTAACAGCTGATTGTTGGAAAGTGTGACCTCAGGGGACGAATCAGCTGTTACCACATCCTCCTCCTTGCTTACCCTCCTCCATCCCCCATCCACCCCCTTGGGTGGTGAAGGAAAGAACATGGGGGATGTGATTGTATGATCTTTCTTTTCCCCCATCACGCCAAGACTGTCTCCCCCCAACCCCACCCCGAACCCCGCTCTACTCCTTAGTTCTTCAGAGGCTCTGGGCTTGGAAAGAGGTATTTCCTGTTAGCAGAGTCAATTCAGACTCTCTGGTCTAGATCCTCCCTGGTCTAGCGGGAGGCCAGTATTGGGGAGGTCCAGAATGGTGGCTGGCACCGGGGAGGGTATAGTGAACCCGAGGACCAAGCCTGGGGAGGAGGAATGGCCAAGCCTGGGGAGGAGGAATGGCTATGGGAAGCAAACTTGCGGTTCAGAACGCTGCTTCCCAGGCCAGCCGCCCCCTACTTCCTACTCAAGTTGCCCTATTCCTCCGAGGACAGGCTTGCCTGCTGATGGGATCCTCCTGGTTTTGCCCATGTACTCCACTTATTTTATTTATTTTTTTATTTAGAGACGGAGTCTCGCTCTGTCGCCCAGGCTGAAATGGAATGGCGCAATCTCGGCTCACTGCAAGCTCCACCTCCCGGGTTCACGCCATTCTCCTGCCTCAGTCTCCCAAGTAGCTGGGCCTACAGGCGCCCGCCACCACGCTCGGCTAATTTTTTTGTATTTTTAGTAGAGACAGGGTTTCACCGTGTTAGCGAGGATGGTCTCGATCTCTTGACCTCGTGATCCGCCCGTCTCGGCCTTCCAAAGTGCTGGGATTACAGGCGTGAGCCACCGCGCCTGGCCTATTTTATTTATTATTATTATTATTATTATTATTATTATCATTTTTGAGACGGAGTCTCGTTCTGTTGCCCAGGCTGGAGTGCAGTGACGCTATCTTGGCTCACTGCAACCTCCACCTCCCGGGTTCAAGCGATTCTCCTCCTTCAGCCTCCTGAGTAGCTGGGACTACAGGCACGCACCATGATTCCCGGCTAATTTTTGTATTTTTAGTAGAGATAGGGTTTCACCATGTTGGCCAGGCTGGTCTCGAACTCCTGACCTCAGGTGATCCACCTGCCTTAGCCTCCCAAAGTGCTGGGATTACAGGTGTGAGCCACTGTGCCCTGCCACATTCACTCTACTTGTAACTCTTCTCAGCTGCCACCTGGTCCCTGGGCCGCTCCATTTTTGGCTTTCAGCAGTGCCCTGCCCACATGGCCACCCCCGACAGCAAGGGTCCTAATTGCTCAAGGGCTGCAGGTGGGACACGTTGGCCCCAAAAGCCAGCATCTTTGGCTGGGAAGTGCTGTAGGGAATACCCAGGTAAATATTTTGCCCTAGAAAGAAAATAAAAAAATAAAAAAATAAAAATATTTTGCCCTGATCCTGAGTTGAGAGTCAGGGTCACTCCAGGACAAGCTTAGTGTGAAGTCCTAGGACTGACTTAGCAAGGCAGGGAGAAATTGAGCAGGGCCCTGGCCAAACGTGGAAGAAAACGAAGCCTCACCAGCGGCCCTTGTTCTCCATTATCCTGAGCATAGAAATCCCATCCCTTTCCCGCTCACGGCCCTTGGGGTGACCCTTTTCCATTTTGTTCTGAACACTGACCCCACCCCCAAGGCGAGAAGCACAGGCTTCCAGTCCAGGGTTTCTTCACCTCAGCACCCACTGGCATTTGAAGTAGAACAATTTCTTGTGGGAGGGCTACTGGATGCACAGTACAACATCTACGTGGTCCCTGGCCTCTGTCCTAGATGTCAGTGGCAACACTCACCCACCCCAAGCTCCCAGTTTTGACAGCCAAAAGTATCTCCAGACGTTACCAACTGTCTCCTAGGGGCCAAAATCTCCAGCTGAGAACTACTGAGTTAGACACACTTAGATTCAAATTCCAGCTCTTACTAGCTGTGAAATTGTTACAGATAATTTCCCCTCATCTACAACATATGGTGAATAAGGAATTCAAGGTTTGTTGTAGGGATTTCAACAATTTTAAAATTTTTTTAAAATTCAAAATTTGGCCAGGCACAGTGGCTCATACCTGTAATCCCAGCACTTTGGGAGGCCAAAGCAGGTGGATCACTATGAGCCCAGGAGTTCAAGACCAGCCTGGGCAACATGGCAAGACCCTGTCTCTTAAAAAAAAAATAAAAAATAAATGGCCCAGCGAGGTGGCTCACACCTGTAATCGTAGCACTTTGGGAGGCTGAGGCAGGCAGACTGCTTGAGCTCAGGAGTTTGAGACCAGCCTGGGCAACATGGTGAAACCCTAGCTCTACCCAAAATGCGAAAAATTAGCCAGGTGTGGTGGTGCACATCTGTGGTCCCAGCTACTCAGGAGGCTGAGGCAGAGGTTGCAGTGAGCCAAGATAGCGCCAATGCACTCCAGCCTAGGTGACAGAATGTGACTGCATCTCGAAAAAAAAGAAAAAAGATGAAAAACAAATTTAATTAGAAAACACCTAGCATAGTACCTGCCACACTGGTCCGCAGTTGGTGCACTAAATGGTGGAGCTTCCTTTACTTTTCTCCCTGCCAGATTAGCAAGAACTGGCCGCACTCAACATGGGCTGACTGCTGGGGCAGCTGCAGCCTCTGTCCCTGACTATCCAAGATATGACCTCCTGGAAACCCAGTACTGAGGTTGGCCAAGGGGAATGGCTAATGTGGTCTGAGATTCCCCAAAGCCCAAAGGTGCTTGCATTGGGATTCAGGGAAAACTCTTACCGGGGGCAGTGAGAGGGAAATTCGGAAGAGAAGAAAGCTGTTACAGACTTTACTTCTGAAGATGTAGCCTGAAGTTCGCTGCATCAGAATTACCTGGGGTACTTTTTTTTTTTTTGAGACGGAGTCTTGCTCTGTCGCCAGGGCTGGAGTGCAGTGACTGGATCTCAGCTCACTGCAAGCTCCGCCTCCCGGGTTCCCGCCATTCTCCTGCCTCAGCCTCCCGAGTAGCTGGGACTACAGGCGCCCACCACCTCGCCCGCTAGTTTTTTGTATTTTTTAGTAGAGACGGAGTTTCACCGTGTTAGCCAGGATGGTCTCGATCTCCTGACCTCGTGATCCACCCGTCTCGGCCTCCCAAAGTGCTGGGATTACAGGCTTGAGCCACTGCGCCTGGCCTACCTGGGGTACTCGTTAAAAATTTAGATGCCTGGGTCTCACTCCAGACTACTGAATTAGAATTATGCCCTAAAGGGCCAGGCACGGTGGCTGGCACCTGTAATTCCAGCACTTTGGGAGGCCGAGGCAGGTGGATCATCTGAGGTCAGGAATTCAAGACCAGCCTGGTCAACATGTGAAACCCCGTCTCCACTAAAAATACCAAAGTTAGCCAGGCGCCTGTAATCCCAGGCTGAGGCAGGAGAATTACTTGAACCTGGGAGGCGGAGCTTGCCGTGAGCCAAGATAGTGCAATTGCACTCCAGCCTGGGCAACAGAGTGAGACTCCGTCCCAAAAAAAAAAAAAAAGAATTACGCTCTAAAGTTTGAAAACTACTGCCCTAGGGCTCAGATCGGGCCAGAGTTTGATGCCCCAGGAATCCCAGTGCACCAGTTCCCAATATTGCAAGGATATCTCTATTCTAGGGAGGAAAGGAGAATTTCAAGAGGTAAAATCAGGTACACGCAAGGTCACTGCTGCAGTGTAACCCCAGTACCGCTAGAGGGCAGGGCATACACAGACTTGCAGACAGAAAAAGTAGTGCCTGCTAAATCTAGGTAAACTGAGACCAGGCAAAGAACAGGTGGACCCAGCCAGCTCTATTGGTACTAAGAAGCAAGCACCGCCGGGCGCGGTGGCTCAAGCCTGTAATCCCAGCACTTTGGGAGGCCGAGACGGGCGGATCACGAGGTCAGGAGATCGAGACCATCCTGGCTAACACGGTGAAACCCCGTCTCTACTAAAAATACAAAAAACTAGCCGGGCGAGGTGGCGGGCGCCTGCAGTCCCAGCTACTCGGGAGGCTGAGGCAGGAGAATGGCGTAAACCCGGGAGGCGGAGCTTGCAGTGAGCTGAGATCCGGCCACAGCACTCCAGCCACAACACTCCAGCCCGGGCGACAAAGCAAGACTCCGTCTCAAAAAAAAAAAAAAAAAAAAGAAGCAAGCACCACCTCCTGACCATCAAAACATATTCTCTGATTTCAGGTATTTATATCAAAGTTGGGGCTGGGCACTGCGGCTCACGACTGTAATCCCAGCTCTACTAAAAATATAAAACTTAGCTGGGCGTGGTGGCAGGCACCTGTAATCCCAGCTACTTGGGAGGCTGTGGCAAGAGAATCACTTGAACCTGGGGGGTGGAGGTTGCAGTGAGCTGAGATCACTCCACTGCACTCTGCTCTGTTGCCCAGCTAGAGTGCAATGGTGCAATCTCGGCTCACTGCAACCTCCGCCTCCCGGGTTCAAGCAGCTCTCCTGACTCAGACTCCCAAGTAGCTGGGATTACAGGCATCTGCTATCATGCCCGGCTAATTTTTGTACTTTTGTAGAGATGGGGTTTCACTATGTTGTCCAGGCTGGGCTCGAACTCCTAACCTCAGGTGATCTGCCCACCTCAGCCTCCCAAAGTGCTAGGATTACAGACATGAGCCATCACGCCCAGCCAAGAACACTGGTATTAGAATCAGACAGGCTTGGATGTGAATTCTGGCTCTATTGCTTCTTAGCTTCTTACATGACCTTGAGCAAGTTACTTCAGGTAGTCAGTTAGCTTCCTTATCCTAAAATGGGCATAAAAATATCTTCTTAAGGTGGGCATGATGGCTCACGCCTGTAATCCCATCACTTTGGGAGGCCAAGGCAGGCAGATCACCTGAGGTCGGAAGTTCGAGACCAGCCTGACCAACATGGAGAAACCCCATCTCTACTAAAAAAAAATGCAAAAAAATTAGCCAGGCATGGTGGAGCATGCCTGTAATCTCAGCTACTTAGGAGGCTGAGGCAGGAAAATCGCTTGAACCCGGGAGGCGGAGGTAGTGGTGAGCCAAGATGGCGCTATTGCACTCCAGCCTGGGCAAAAAGAGCGAAACTTCATCTTAAAAAAAAAAAAAAAAAAAAAAAAATTAGCTGGGCATGGTGACACTGCCTGTAGTCCCAGCTACTTGGGAGGCTAAGGTGGGAGGATCACCTGAGCCTGGGGAGGTCGAGGCTGCAATCAGCTGTGATCAAATCACTGCACTGCAGCCTGGGTGACAGAGTGAGACCCTGTGTCAAAAAAAAAAATTAAAAAATTGGCCAGGCACTGTGGCTCCCTGTATCCTAGCACTTTGGGAGGCCGAAATGGGCAGATTGCTTGAGCCCACGTGTTCAAGACCAGCCTGGGAAACATGGCAAAACCCTGCCGCTACAAAAATACAAAAAGTTAGCTGGATGTGGTGGCATGTACCTGTAGTCCCAGCTACTCAGGAGGCTGAGGTGGGAAGTTCACCTGAGCCTGGAAGGTCGAGGCTGTAGGGAGCTGAGATCACACTACAGCCCTCTAGCCTGAGCAACAGAGTGAGACTCTGTCTTAAAAAAAAACAAAAAATCTTCTTAAAAGGGTGGCGAGGGTTACACAAAACAGGGTATGCAAAATGCTTAACAGGTGACTAGCTCCTGTTCATGCTCCACACGTTAGTTGTAAGTTATTACTGCCCAAGGTCATATGACCAAGCACATGAGAGGTTCCAGCTGCCCTTCAAGAAAGAGGAGACAGATGAAATCAGATCATGGCTGAGGCATTCCTGTTTTCTCTCTCTCTTTTTTTTTTTTGGGAGAGGGATCCTCCCTCTGTCGCCCAGGTTAGAGTGCACTGGCATGCGATCTTGGCTCACTGCAACCTCTGCCTCCTGGGTTCAAGTGATTCTCCTGCCTCAGCCTCCCAAGTAGCTGGGATTATAGGTGCCTGCCACCACACCTGGTTAATTTTTATATTTTAGTAGAGACGGGGTTTCTCCATGTTGGTCAGGCTGGTCTCAAACTCCTGACTTCGGGTGATCTGCCAACCTCGGCCTCCCAAAGTGCTGGGTTATAGGCATGAGCCACTGCACCTGGCCCTCCTATTTTCTCTCCTATCAGGCCTAGTTTTCTTTTTTCTTTTCTTTCCTTTTCTTTTTTTTTTTTTTTGAGACGGAGCCTCGCTCTGCCACCCAGGCTGGAGTGCAGTGGCATGATCTCAGCTCACTGCAACCTCTGCCTCCAGGGTTCAAGCAATTCTCCTGCCTCAGCCTCCTGAGTGGCTGGGTTTCCAGGCGCCTGCTGCCACACCCAGCTAATTTTTTTGTATTTTTAGTAGAGACGGGATTTCCCCAAGTTGGCCGGGCTGGTCTTGAACTCCTGACCTTGTGATTCACCCGCCTCGGCCTCCCAAAGTGCTGGGATTACAGGCGTGAGCCACCGTGCCCGGCCAAGGCCTAGTTTTCCTAAGCGCCTTTATGGGACCGTCACACCTGTACACCAAGCTCCTTCAAGAGGCAAACTCTGTCCGGGCGGTGGCTGAAGCCTGTAATCGGGTCACTTTGGGAGGCCGAGATGGGCGGATCACAAGGTCAGGAGATCGAGACCATCCTGGCTAACACGGTGAAACCCTGTCTCCGCTAAAAAATACAAAAAACTAGCTGGGCAAGGCGGCGGGCGCCTGTAGTCCCAGCTACTCGGGAGGCTGAGGGAAGCTGAGGCAGGAGAAGGGCGTACACCAGGGAGGCGGAGCTTGCAGTGAGCTGAGATCCGGCCACTGCACTCCAGTCTGGGCAACAGAGCCAGACTCCGTCTCAAAAAAAAAAAAAAAAAAAGAGGCAAACTCTCTCCTAAGAGGGAGACAAAAGAAACAGGGCCAGTGCTTTCACTGTAGACAATGGTCTGTCTGTCCTGCAGATGAGTCAGAACTAAGACCCCTTGAAGGAATCACGTCGTTTTGGCGCCAGCTGCCTGGTTTCTATTCCCTATCCTGTGCCGCACCCTTCCCCCAGCCATCTGGAAGGCTCTGACCACAGCTGGCAGGCTCTGTGGTACCGCAAAGGCCAATCTTCAACAGGAAGTCTTGGGGGAACATTTCTTCCCCAAGACACCAGGCCTCTGGGCCTGGGCCACTTCTCTCCCTCAGATGGCCCAGGGCTTGGTTTTGTTTTTATTTTATTTATTTATTTATATTTATTTATTTATTTATTGACGGAGTCTTGCTCTGTCGCCCAGGCTGGAGTGCAGTGGCACGATCTCGGCTCACTGCAAGCTCTACCTCCCGGGTTCATGCCATTCTCCTGCCTCAGCCTTCCAAGTAACTGGAATTACAGGCACCCACCACCACACCCAGCTAATTTTTTGTGTTTTTAGTAGACATAGGGTTTCACCCTGTTAGCCAGGATGGTCTCAATCTCCTGACCTTGTGATCCGCCCGCCTCGGCCTCCCAAAGTGCTGGGGTTACAGGCATGAGCCACCGCACCTGGCCTGTTTGTTTATTTATTTATTTTCTGAGCGGAGTTTTGCTCTTGTTGCCCCAGCTGGAATGCAATGGTGTGATCTTGGCTCACTGTAACCTCCGCCTCTCCGGTTCCAGTGATTCTCCTGCCGCAGCCTCTTGAGTATCTGGGATTACAGACGCCCACCCCCACACCCGGCTAAATTTTGTATTTTTAGTAGAGACGGGTTTCTCCATGTTGGTCAGGCTGGTCTCGAACTCCTGACCTCAGGCGATCTGTCCACCTCGGCCTCCCAAAGTGCTGGGATTACAGGCAGGAGCCACTGGGCCTGGCCAGTTTTGTTTTTAAAAGGCGTGAGAGGGCTGTCAGGAGGGAGTGCTCCGGGGCAGAAAGAAGTCTGGCACCAGTTTCTAAGTCTCCATTCCGCCAGGCGGTTCTCCGTTATCACTTGTAAAATATAAACAGTAATAACTGTCCTCCCTCCCTCACAGAGTGTGTTGTGAGGGCCAAATGGAATGCGACTGCTGAAGTACTTCGGCAAATTAAAAAGCTCCTTCCTATGGAAGGCGGCGTGGAGGCGCCGAAGGGATTTGATGTCAAAAGTCCCAGTTCTGGCCAGGCACGGTGGCTCACGCCTGTCATCCCAGCACCTTGGGAGGCCCAGACGGGTGGATCACGAGGCCAGGAGTTCGAGATCAGCCTGGCCAACATGGCGAAACCCCGTCTCTACCAAAAAATACAAAAATTAGCCGGGCGTGGTGGCGCGCGCCTGTCGTCCCAGCTACTAGGGAGGCTGAGGCAGGAGAATCGCTTGAACCCAGGAGGCGGAGGTTGCGGTGAGCCGAGATCGCGCCATTGCAGTCCAGCCTGGGCGAAGAGGGAGACTCCATCTCAAAAAAAAAAAAAAAAGTCCCAGTTCTGCCCCTGGCTGTGGCCGGCACTTTCATAGAGGCTGGCATCTCTGGGAACAGCCTCCCGGACCCGCGCTGGTGCGTGCTGGAGGGAGCAGGCAGGGGTGGGGAGGTCGGCATCGCCCTCCGCCGGGCCGGCTGGAGCTGGCTGGAGACCTTTCCAGCCCCGCGAGGAAGCGGAGCCGGGACCAAGCCAGAGCCGAGCAGCGGGAGGGAGGGCGCGGAGGCCGCCGGGTAGGAAGCCGGGTCCCGCCCAGGCCTCTGGAGCCACGTGCGCTTGTTTCCGTGCTGGGGCGATCACGTGACCCGCGTCAGCTGACCCGTCACGGTGGAGCCCGGTGCTCGCGCCCGGCAGCCTCTGCCCCGCCGCGCCCGGAGCGCAGGACCCGCGGAGGGGTAAGCGCGCCCCCCGCCCGCCTCTTCTCCGCCGCCGGCTCCCCGCGGCCACCTCCGCCCCAGCCCCTGCCCCTGCCCCGCGCCCACCCCAGCCCCGCCGGCCTGGCACCCCGGAAGCCGTCGCCTGCAGGGTCGTGGCCGGGCTCAGCCCCTCGCTGCCCCCGGGCGGCCTGGAGGAGATGGCCCAGGGCAGCGAGGGGCGGGCAGGCGCTCTCAGCACCCCGGCCGGGGGCTGGCACCCGCCCCCAAGCCCAGACATGCAGGAGCTGCTCCGGAGCGTGGAGAGGGACCTGAGCATCGATCCCAGGCAGCTGGCTCCGGCCCCGGGGGGCACCCACGTGGTGGCCCTAGTGCCTGCGCGCTGGCTGGCCAGCCTCCGCGATCGCCGGCTGCCCCTGGGACCCTGTCCCCGCGCAGAGGGCCTGGGAGAAGCGGAAGTCCGGACTCTGCTGCAGCGCTCTGTGCAGAGGCTGCCTGCCGGCTGGACGCGCGTGGAGGTGCATGGGCTGCGGAAGCGGAGACTGTCCTACCCCCTGGGCGGGGGCCTGCCCTTTGAGGACGGGTCCTGCGGCCCTGAGACGCTCACTCGCTTCATGCAGGAGGTTGCCGCCCAGAATTATCGCAACCTGTGGCGCCATGCATACCACACTTACGGGCAGCCGTATAGTCACAGCCCTGCCCCCTCAGCTGTCCCTGCCTTGGACTCCGTACGGCAGGCTCTGCAGAGGGTCTATGGTTGCTCCTTCCTGCCAGTGGGCGAAACTACCCAATGCCCATCATATGCCAGAGAAGGCCCCTGTCCCCCTCGGGGCACCCCTGCTTGCCCTAGTCTCCTACGGGCTGAGGCCTTGCTGGAGTCGCCGGAGATGCTGTATGTGGTACACCCTTACGTGCAGTTCTCCCTACATGACGTGGTCACCTTCAGCCCTGCCAAGCTGACCAACAGCCAGGCCAAGGTGCTGTTCATTCTCTTCCGCGTACTGAGGGCTATGGATGCCTGTCACCGCCAGGGGCTGGCGTGCGGGGCCCTGTCTTTGCATCACGTCGCTGTGGATGAGAAGCTTTGCAGCGAGCTGCGACTGGACCTGAGTGCTTATGAGAGGCCCGAGGAGGACGAGAATGAGGAGGCCCCTGTGGCAAGGGATGAGGCGGGCATTGCGTCTCAAGGGGAGCAGGGAGGGCAACCTGGGCAACCCGGCCAGGAGGAACTTCGGGGCCTTGTGCTAGATTGGGTGCATGGCCGCATCAGCAACTTCCACTACCTCATGCAGCTGAATCGGTTGGCAGGTCGGCGGCAGGGGGACCCCAACTACCACCCCGTGCTGCCCTGGGTGGTGGACTTCACCACGCCGCACGGGCGCTTCCGAGACCTGCGCAAGTCCAAGTTCCGCCTCAACAAGGGAGATAAGCAACTGGACTTCACGTACGAGATGACGCGGCAGGCGTTCGTGGCAGGCGGGGCGGGCGGCGGGGAACCCCCTCACGTGCCTCACCACATCTCAGACGTGCTCTCCGACATCACGTACTACGTGTACAAGGCTCGGCGCACGCCTCGGTCGGTGCTCTGCGGACACGTCCGCGCGCAGTGGGAGCCCCACGAGTACCCGGCCAGCATGGAGCGGATGCAGAACTGGACCCCCGATGAGTGTATCCCGGAGTTCTACACCGATCCCTCTATCTTCCGCTCCATCCACCCTGACATGCCTGACCTGGACGTGCCAGCCTGGTGCAGCTCCAGCCAGGAGTTCGTGGCTGCGCACCGAGCCCTGCTGGAGAGCCGCGAGGTGTCCCGGGACCTGCACCACTGGATCGACCTCACGTTTGGCTATAAACTCCAGGGCAAGGAGGCAGTCAAAGAGAAGAATGTGTGTCTGCACCTGGTGGACGCCCACACTCACCTGGCCAGCTATGGGGTGGTGCAGCTCTTCGATCAGCCACACCCCCAGCGCCTGGCTGGGGCTCCTGCCCTTCCCCCTGAGCCTCCCCTCATCCCCAAGCTGTTGGTCCAGACCATCCAGGAGACCACAGGCCGGGAGGACTTCACGGAAAACCTGGGACAGCTTCCAAATGAAGTGGGCCGGCCAGTTTTAGAGGCCACTCCCTGCGAGGCTAGCTGGACCAGAGACAGGCCGGTGGCAGGAGAAGACGACTTGGAACAGGCCACAGAAGCTCTGGATTCCATTTCCCTTGCCGGGAAAGCAGGTGACCAGCTGGGCTCCTTCTCCGGTCAAGCGTCCCCTGGCCTTCTGTCTTTCTCAGCCTCCCGTCCAAGCCGCAGGAATAAAGCTGCTGGGGTAGACCCTGGGGATGGTGAGGAGGGGAGGATTCTTCTTCCCGAGGGCTTCAATCCCGTGCAGGCCCTGGAGGAGCTGGAAAAGACGGGCAACTTCTTGGCCAAAGGCCTAGGGGGCCTACTGGAGGTGCCTGAGCAGCCCCGGGTCCAGCCGGCTGTGCCACTGCAGTGGCTGCTTCACAGGGACATGCAGGCGCTGGGTGTCCTGTTGGCTGAGATGGTGTTTGCCACCAGGGTGCGGACGCTGCAGCCCGATGCACCTTTGTGGGTACGCTTCGAGGCCGTCCGGGGGCTCTGCACACGCCACCCCAAGGAGGTCCCTGTGTCTTTGCAGCCCGTGCTGGACACACTCCTACAGCTGAGTGGCCCGGAAATCCCCATGGGAGCAGAGAGGGGCAAGCTGGACCAACTGTTTGAGTACAGGCCTGTCTCCCAGGGCCTGCCCCCACCCTGCCCAAGCCAGCTTCTCAGCTCCTTCAGCTCCGTGGTTCCCTTCCCGCCCTACTTCCCGGCGCTGCACAGATTCATCCTCCTGTACCAGGCAAGGCGCGTGGAGGACGAGGCCCAGGGGCGCGAGCTGGTGTTTGCCCTGTGGCAGCAGCTGGGCGCGGTGCTGAAGGACATCACCCCCGAGGGCCTGGAGATCCTGCTGCCCTTCGTGCTGTCACTTATGTCCGAGGAGCACACGGCTGTGTACACTGCCTGGTATCTGTTTGAACCTGTTGCCAAGGCACTGGGCCCCAAAAATGCCAATAAGTACCTCCTGAAGCCTCTCATTGGTGCCTACGAGAGCCCCTGCCAGCTACACGGCCGCTTCTACCTGTACACGGACTGCTTTGTGGCCCAGCTGATGGTGCGGCTGGGCCTGCAGGCCTTTCTCACTCACCTGCTGCCCCATGTCCTGCAGGTGCTGGCGGGTGCGGAGGCTTCCCAGGAGGAGAGCAAGGACCTGGTAGGGGCTGCCGAGGAGGAGGAGAGCGGGCTGCCCGGGGCCGGGCCTGGCTCTTGTGCTTTTGGGGAGGAGATTCCCATGGATGGGGAGCCTCCTGCCTCCTCGGGCCTGGGGCTCCCAGACTACACGTCTGGCGTCAGCTTCCACGACCAGGCTGACCTCCCTGAGACAGAGGACTTCCAGGCCGGGCTCTATGTAACTGAGTCTCCCCAGCCCCAGGAGGCTGAGGCTGTGAGCCTGGGCCGGCTGAGCGACAAGAGCAGCACCAGTGAGACCTCGCTGGGTGAGGAGCGGGCTCTAGACGAGGGGGGCGCCCCCGTGGACAAGAGCAGCCTTCGATCAGGTGACAGCAGCCAGGACTTGAAGCAAAGCGAGGGGTCCGAGGAGGACGAGGAGGAGGAAGACGGCTGCCTGGTGCTAGAGGAGGAGGAGGGGGAGCAGGAGGAGGTCACCGGAGCATCTGAGCTCACTCTGTCTGACACGGTGCTGTCCATGGAGACGGTTGTAGCCGGCGGCAGTGGGGGAGATGGCGAAGAAGAGGAGGAGCCGCCGTCTGAGCAGTCAGAAGGCAAAGAACAGAAGATCCTCCTTGGTAAGCTCCCAGGTCTGGGACGTGTTGGTCAAAAACACCTCCTGCTTCTCCCTGCACACTTGCAGAGCACCTACTCTGTGCCAAGCAGTGGATTGAGCCAGGGCCACCTGCAACACAGATGTGGGCTTGCCTTCATTGAACTCACACCCAGCAGACAAGATGCTGCAGTGTAGACGGTCTTAAGCAAGTGTATTATGTTAGTGCGATAAAGAACATGGCTGCATTCCTGGGAGGGAGTGGAATATGGAGCTTTTCGGGGGTGCCGTGGCTCACGCCTCTAATCCCAGCACTTCAGGAGGCCGAGGCAGGCAGATCACCTGAGGTCAGGAGTCCGAGACCACCTGGCCAACATGGTGAAACCCCGTCTCTACTAAAAATACAAAAATTAGGCGGGCGTGGTGGCAGGCACTTGTAATCCCAGCTACTAGGGAGACTGAGGCAGGAGAATTGCTTGAACCCGGGAGGCAGAGGTTGCAGTGAGCGGAGACTGTGCCACTGCACTGCAGCCTGGGCGACAGAGCGAGACTCTGTCTCAAAAAAGAAAAAAAAAAGGTGCTTTTACATCTAGTTTTCAAGGGTCAGAGCAGGCTTCCTTAAAAGCAGAGACAGCTGAGGTTCAAGTAGGAGTAGGAAGGAGGTAGGCAAAAATGGGCAAAAAGAAAATCTGAAGGCTAAGGGAACAGAGTGTGTGAGGCTCTGAGGCTATCATGTTCCATTAAAGAAGAGAAGCACGGCCGGGCGCGGTGGCTCAAGCCTGTAATCCCAGCACTTTGGGAGGCCGAGACGGGTGGATCACGAGGTCAGGAGATCGAGACCATCCTGGCTAACACGGTGAAACCCCGTCTCTACTAAAAAATACAAAAAACTAGCCAGGTGACGTGGCGGGCGCCTGTAGTCCCAGCTACTTGGGAGGCTGAGGCAGGAGAATGGCGTGAACCCGGTAGGCGGAGCTTGCGGTGAGCTGAGATCCGGCCACTGCACTCCAGCCTGGATGATAGCGAGACTCCGTCTCAAAAAAAAAAGAAGAGAAGCAGGGGGCTGGGCGCGGTGGCTCACACCTGTAATCCCAGCACATTGGGAGGCCAAGGCGGGTGGATCAAAATGTCAGGAGATCGAGACCATCCTGGCCAATATGGTGAAACCCCATCTCTACCAAAAATACAAAAAATTAGCCAAGCATGGTGGCAGGTACCTATAATCCCAGCTACTTGGGAGGCTGAAGCAGAAGAATCACTTGACCCTGGAGGTTCAAGGAAGAGAGTCAGGGCGGTGGAAGGCAGAGGTTGCATTGCAGTGAGCTGAGATCGCGCCATTACACTCCAGCCTGGGCGACAGAGCGAGACTCTGTCTCAAAAAAAAAAAAAAAAAAAAGAAAAGCAGGGAACAGCCACAGCCATTATGGGGAGACTGAGGGAGTGGAGGGAAGAGAGGCCAGAAGGGAGGTGGCCAGGGCCGGGCCAGGCCTCATTAAGGAGCTTCAGAAGACCCACGGGCAGGCTAACTTCCTGCAGGTCGGGCCTGTGGAGAGGACCCTGGAGCAGCCAGAATCCCACAGGCCAGGGCCTAGGCACCTCTGCCGCTGTACGTGGAGGGGGATGGTGTGGGACAGCCGGCCTGGGCTGGGCTCTTGGCAGAGCTGCAGCCGGAGGTGGTTGAGTGGGGTGCCGTGGGGTGGGAGGGGTGGTGAACTCATGTTATCTGAGGAGCTCAGGGCCTGCTCCCACCCCACAGATACAGCCTGCAAGATGGTCCGCTGGCTGTCTGCCAAGCTCGGCCCCACAGTGACTTCTCGCCACGTGGCCCGGAACCTGCTCCGCCTGCTGACGTCTTGTTATGTTGGTAAGGAGGCCTGTAGTCGGTGCTGGAGATGAGGGTTTCTCCCAGGCCCTCTGCCTAGCTTAAGCCCTCTCCAGCGAGGATCCTTCCCACCCCAAGCTCAAATCACCCACCGACCAGGTGCTGGGTCCTGGTTTGTAAGTGCCAGCAATTGGATAGGGCCGGGCTGGGCCCCAGGCTAGAGTGAGCTCAAGCAGGCAGTGCAGCCCTGCAGGGCCAGGCTCCCCCCGGCCCTCCACTGGCGACTCAGGACTGCTGGCCCTTCCTTGGCAGGACCCACTCGGCAGCAGTTCACAGTGAGCAGTGGCGAGAGCCCTCCGCTGAGCGCCGGCAACATCTACCAGAAGAGGCCGGTCCTGGGTGACATCGTGTCGGGGCCGGTGCTCAGCTGTCTCCTCCACATCGCCCACCTATATGGGGAGCCCGTCCTCACCTACCAGTACCTGCCCTACATCAGCTACCTGGTCAGTCGCTGGTTTGGCAGGCCCGGGGCTGGGAAGGCTGAGGACCTGAGGGCCGGCCCGGGGTCTCTGGGTGCCAGGGGGTCCCTGGGGCTGCCAGGCCCTCATCTGCTGGGTGGTTCTAGGTGGCCCCAGGGAGTGCCTCAGGCCCCAGCCGACTGAACAGCCGTAAGGAGGCGGGGCTGCTGGCCGCAGTGACACTGACTCAGAAGATCATCGTGTACCTCTCAGACACCACGCTCATGGACATCCTGCCCCGGATCAGCCATGAGGTCCTGCTGCCCGTGCTCAGCTTCCTCACCTCCCTCGTCACGGGGTAGGCCTCCGCCCTAGACGATGTAGGGGGACGGGCCCAGGGGAGGGGCTGCTCAGGAGGGGCTGGGAAGCTCAGGGGAGAGGACGTCACGCTGGGCTGGGTGTCAAGAGTCCTGGTTTTTATCCCCGCTCTTTGACCCTGAGCCAGCCACACCCTTTTCCTGTGCCTCAGTTTCCTCATCTGGTTTGAACCAGTTGGTCTTGGAGCTCCTTTCATTTAAAGCTTTTGATATGGCTGGGCGTGGTGGCTATGCCTGTAATCCCAGTGCTTTGAGAGGCCGACACGGGAAGATTGCTTGAGCCCAGGAGTTCAAGACCAGCCTGGGCAACAAAATGAGACCTCGTCTCTAAAAGTATATATAAAGGCTGGGCATGGTGTCTCACGCCTGTAATCCCAGCACTTTGGGAGGCCGAGGCGGGTGGATCACGAGGTCAGGAGTTCGAGACCCGCCTGGCCAATATAGCAAAACCCCATCTCTACTAAATATACAAAAAAAATTAGCCAGATATGGTGGCTCATGCCTGTAGTCCCAGCTACTCGAGAGACTGAGGCAAGATAATCGCTTGAACCCAGGAGGCAGATGTTGCAGTGAGCCAAGGTCTTACCACTGCACTCCAGCCTGGGTGACAAAGCAAGACTCCGTCTCAATAAAAATAAATAAAGCTTTTGATAGATTCTGGTCAAGTCCTACAGAACCCGGGACTGGAGCTCATGAGCTCTGTTTCCAGGTTCCCAAGTGGGGCCCAGGCCCGGACTATCCTGTGTGTGAAAACCATCAGCCTCATCGCCCTCATCTGCCTGCGCATCGGACAGGAGATGGTCCAGCAGCACCTGAGCGAGCCTGTGGCCACCTTCTTCCAGGTCTTCTCTCAGCTGCATGAGCTTCGGCAACAGGTGGGCAGATCTGTGGGGCCAGGGCAGGCCAGGGCGGGGGCTGTGGACCCGGCTGACCTCCTGGGCGTCTCGCTTACAGGATCTGAAGCTGGACCCTGAGGGCCTCGGTGAGGGCCAGGGCAGGCTGGGGTGGGGGCGGTGGACCCGGCTGACCCCCTGGGCGTCTTGCTCACAGGATCTGAAGCTAGACCCCGAGGGCCTCGGTGAGGGCCAGGGCAGGCTGGGGTGGGGGCGGTGGACCCGGCTGACCTCCTGGGCGTCTTGCTCACAGGATCTGAAGCTGGACCCCGCGGGCCGTGGTGAGGGCCAGCTGCCACAGGTGGTCTTCTCTGATGGGCAGCAGCGGCCCGTGGACCCTGCCCTGCTGGACGAGCTGCAGAAGGTGTTCACCCTGGAGATGGCGTACACAATCTACGTGCCCTTCTCCTGCCTGTTGGGTACTGCCCCGTCACGTTCCCTTTCACAGCCTTCGTGGCCGTCTCCTCCCTTGGGAGGCCCCATTCTCTTCCCTTGCCCCAGAGTCAGCAGTGGGTTCTAAGCAGTTTTTTTGGGTGAGAGCAAAGGGATTCGGCCTCAGACCCCTACGTCCAAGGTGACATACAAACAGGGACGGAGCAGTAGCCAGCAAGAGAGGCCCAGGAGCTGGCCTGTAGCATCCCTGGGGAAGGCAGGAGAGTCAGGGCGGTGGACTGGCTGTCTGCAGGAGCTGAGAGGGAAGGAGTAGTCTCCTGTTTACGAAGCTTCTCCTCTGGACCCTGCATGGTGCTGTGCTAATCGTTTCAGCGTGTCATCTCCCTGCAGAGGACAGACAGACAGATAACACGTGTTATCGTCCCGCCACTGAAATCTAAGCTTTGGGAGGCCAGGGCACCACCTGTCTCGTTCCATATTCTATTCCTAGTGCCCAGCATGGCACAGCATATATAGAAGACGCTCATGTGTACATCACAACGGAATGAATGCACATTTCACCGGGGAGGAAACTGAGGCTCAGAGACAGAGTTACTTGCCCAGAGTTGCAGAGCCAGTTCCTGTCCTGTCTTCTGTGGCTCCCGAGTCCTTGGATGGGTGATAGCAGCCGCCTGCCATCTTCCCTGTCTCAGGACCTCTCCCACTCCCATCCAGGTGACATCATCCGGAAAATCATCCCCAACCACAAGCTGGTTGGGGAGCTGGCGGGGCTGTACTTGGAGAGCGTCAGCCCGAGCAGTCGCAACCCTGCCAGCATGGAGCCCACCGTGCCCAGCACCGGCCCCGAGTGGGACCCCCAGGGTGGGGGCTGCCCTCAGGATGACGGCCACTCAGGGACCTTTGGGAGCGTCCTGGTGGGGAATCGCATTCAGATCCCTAATGACTCTCAGCCTGAGAACCCCGGACTGCTGGGCCCCATCACGGGGGTGGGTGGCGGGGGCCTGGGCAGCGGGAGCGAGGACAACGCCCTGAAGCAGGAGCTGCCGCGGAGCGCCCACGGGCTGAGCGGAAACTGGCTGGCGTACTGGCAGTACGAGATCGGCGTGAGCCAGCAGGACGCCCACTTTCACTTCCACCAGATCCGCCTGCAGAGCTTCCCGGGCCACTCGGGGGCCGTCAAGTGTGTGGCACCCCTGAGCAGCGAGGACTTCTTCCTGAGCGGCAGCAAGGATCGCACCGTGCGCCTCTGGCCTCTGTACAACTACGGCGACGGGACCAGCGAGACGGCCCCACGTCTCATCTACACCCAGCACCGCAAAAGCGTCTTCTTCGTGGGCCAGCTGGAGGCCCCCCAGCACGTGGTGAGCTGTGACGGGGCTGTGCACGTCTGGGACCCCTTCACAGGTGAGCGGGCCCAGGTGAGGCCTGTTCTGTTCCTGCTCCTGTGCCCGCCAGGCCTCTGGGAAGGGGGCCCGAGGGTGGGGCTGTAATGCTGCGGAGTTTGGGGAGACCCAGCGAGGCCACCGACAAGAGCAGTTAGGGTTTCCAACCTGTTAGACTTAAGTCTGAACTGGCCCCACCAGCTCACTTACCTTGAGCAAGTTCCTGCTGCTGGAAGCATCTGTTTTCCCATCCATAAACAGAATCAGAAAAACGGGCTAAGAAGATAACGTGTGTTTGGGTGCGGTGGCGCAGGCCTGTAATCCCAGCACTTTGGGAGGCCGAGGTGGGCAGATCATGAGGAGGTCAGGAATTCTAGACCATCCTGGTCAATATGGTGAAACCCTGTCTCCATTAAAAATACAAAAATTGGCCGAGCATGGTGGTGGGCACCTGTAGTCCCAACTACACAGGAGGCTGAGGCAGGAGAATTGCTGGGCAGAGGTTGCAGTGAGCCGAGATCACACCACTGCACTCCAGCCTGTGCGACAGAGCATGACTCTGT
>NC_045449.1:1546759-1547060 GCF_002776525.5 Piliocolobus tephrosceles
ACCAGGCACAGTGGCTCACGCCTGTAATCCCAGCACTTTGGGAGGCCAAGGCGGGTGGATCAGGAGGTCAGGAGATCGAGACCATCCTGGCTAACATGGTGAAACCCCGTCTCTACTAAAAATACAAAAAAATTAGCCGGGCATGGTGACGGGCGCCTGTAGTCCCAGCTACTCGGGAGGCTGAGGCAGGAGGATGGTGTGAACCCGGCAGGCAGAGCTTGCAGTGAGCTGAGATCGTGCCACTGCACTCCAGCCTGGGCAACAGAGTGAGACTCCGTCTCAAAAACAAAAAAAAAAAAAA
>NC_045449.1:1547160-1547901 GCF_002776525.5 Piliocolobus tephrosceles
AAGAGATGGTGTCAGGGAAGACAGAGGGAGCAGGCATTGGGTCAGCAGTGCTGTGCAGAGAGAGGAGGTTACTTTGGGGATGGGAACCTGGCCAGGCCATGGAAGCAGGAAGGTGGGAGAGTCAAGAAACATCTTTTTTTTTGCTTCTTGAGACAGAGTCTCTCTCTGTCGCCCAGGCTGGAGTGCAGTGGTGCAATCTCGGCTCACTGCAAGCTCCGCCTCCCGGGGTCACGCCATTCTCCTGCCTCAGCCTCCCGTGTAGCTGAGACTACAGGCGCCCACCACCACGCCCAGATAATTTTTCCATTTTTAGTAGAGACGGGGTTTCACCTTCTTAGCCAGGATGATCTCGATCTCCTGACCTTGTGATCCACCCGCCTCGGCCTCCCAAAGTGTTGGGATTACAGGCGTGAGCCACCACGCCTGGCCAAGAAACATCTTTAGGCTGGACATGGTGGCTCACACCTGTAATCTTAGCACTTTGGGAGGCCAGGAGTTGGAGACCATCCTGGCCAACATGGTGAAACCCCGTCTCTACTAAAAATGCAAAAAAATTAGCTGGGCATGGTGGCGGGCGCCTGTAATCCCAGCTACTCAGGAGGCTGAGGTGGGAGAATCGCTTGAACCTGGGAGGTGGAGGTTGCAGTGAGCCCAGACGCACCACTGCACTCCAGCCTGGGTGAGATCACACCACTGCACTCCAGCCTGGGTGACAGAGCAAGACTCTGTCTCAAAAAAAAA
>NC_045449.1:1562901-1564689 GCF_002776525.5 Piliocolobus tephrosceles
TTTTTTTTTTTGAGACGGAGTCTTGCTCTGTCGCCGGGGCTGGAGTGCAGTGGCCGGATCTCAGCTCACTGCAAGCTCCGCCTCCCGGGTTTACGCCATTCTCCTGCCTCAGCCTCCCGAGTAACTGGGACTACAGGCGCCTGCCACCTCGCCCGGCTAGTTTTTTTGTATTTTTAGTAGAGACGGGGTTTCACCGTGTTAGCCAGGATGGTCTTGATCTCCTGACCTTGTGATCCGCCCGTCTCAGCCTCCCAAAGTGCTGGGATTACAGGCTTGAGCCACCGCGCCTGGCTGGCTATTTTTATTTTTAAAATAAATAGTTGGTCCAGCCTGGCCCAACTATTATTGTATTTTTAGTACAGATGGGGTTTCACCATATTGGCCGGGATGGTCTTCATATCCTGACCTCATGATCTACCCGCCTGGGCCTCCCAAAGTGCTAGGATTATAGGCGTGAGCCACGGCGCCCAGCCAATTTTTGTAATTTTTTTTAGTAGAGAGCGGTTTCACCATGTTGGCCAGGCTGGTTTCAAACTCCTGACCGCAAGTGATCTGCCTGCCTCAGCCTCCAAAAGTGCTGGGATTACAGGCATGAGCCACTGCGCCCAGCTCTGATTGGATAAAACTCCACGCCAGGCTGTCTCAGGTGTGGCCTCCCTTGCTTCTAGCCAAAATGTGGTCCCCTTGGCCTGGGCATTGATCCCTGGGCCAGACGGCTGTGGCTGAGATGACCATGTTTGTTAGCGTCACAAGGCAAATGTGACACAGAGCACAGCCACTTGTGCAGGGAGGAGCCGGAAGCCACTTGGGCAGCCCTGCTGGGAGGGGACTGTGGGCGAGGCCGGCCGGAGTGCGTCCTGGCTTCCCGGCAGCTCACTCTGAAAGGCCAGTCTGATCCACCTCCCCAGAGGTTTCCCTTTCCTGCTTCACCTTTCCTCCAGGCTGTGTCCTGCGCACTCCTTCATCCTTTGTCTCCTTTCCTTGGGCCTCCTCAGCCTTTCTTGTCCTCAGACCCTCTGCAGACCCAAACAGCCAGAACCCAGGTCTTACCCTCCCACGGGCAGGGGTTCTCCACACAGGCACTCTGCCTGGAACCCAAGGAGTCACAACTGCAGGAGGCCCTCGAGCCCTGTGGCGTCCACACTGCTTTTGCTGCAGAATCCCTTCAAATGAAATCTTAATGGCCGGGTGCGGTGGCTCATTCCTGTAATCCCAGCATTTTGGGAGACCAAGGCAGGTGGATCGCCTGAGGTCTGGAGTTTGAGACCAGCCTGGCCCAACATGGTGAAACTCCGTCTCTACAAAAAATACAAAAATCAGCCAGGCGAGATGGTGGGCGCCTGTAGTCCCAGCTACGCGGAAGGCTGAGGCAGGAGAATCACTTGAACCTGGGTGGCAGAGGTTACAGTGAGCTGAGATCACGCCATTGCACTCCAGCCTGGACAATAAGAGTCAAACTCCGTCTCAAAAATAAAGAAAAAGAAAAAAGGCCGAGCGCGGTGGCTCAAGCCTGTAATCCCAGCACTTTGGGAGGCCGAGACGGGCGGATCACGAGGTCAGGAGATCGAGACCATCCTGGCTAACACGGTGAAACCCCGTCTCTACTAAAAATACAAAAACTAGCCGGGCGAGGTGGCGGGCACGTGTAGTCCCAGCTACTCCGGAGGCTGAGGCAGGAGAATGGCATAAACCCGGGAGGCGGAGCTTGCAGTGAGCTGAGATCCGGCCACTGCACTCCAGCCCGGGCGACAGAGCGAGACTCCGCCTCAAAAAAAAAAAAAAAAAAAA
>NC_045449.1:1564789-1574003 GCF_002776525.5 Piliocolobus tephrosceles
GGGCGAGAGAGCGAGACTCTGTCTCAAAAAAAAAAAAAAAAGAAAAGAAAAAAAAAAACTCTTAAGCCAAATCACAATATATATACACAGCTGGCAAAGTCACAAGAGGGAGGTGAGGGAGGGTAGGGAGGACATTACTCTGCAGTGACTCACCCACAGAACCCACGTGTGGTATGACAGCCAGTGACCCTGTCTGTGGTACATTTGGAGAAGCTGAGACAAGGACAGGCGATTCCTTACGCCAGGTCACAGGGCCAGCTGGTAGCAGGCGAAGAGAGAGAAAACCAGCAGGTATTGAGCACTGTCCATGACAGCGACACTGCTAGAAAGTTTTTTTTTTGAGACGGATTTCACTTTTGTTCACAGGCTGGAGTGCAGTGGCGTGATCTTGGCTCACTGCATCCTCCGCCTCCCGGGTTCAAGCGATTCTCCTGCCTCAGCCTCCGGAGTAGCTGCGATTACAGGCGCCTCCCACCACGCCCAGCTAGTTGTTGTATTTTTAGTAGAGATGGGGTTTTGCCATGTTGGTCAGGCTGGTCTGGAACTCCTGACCTCAGGTGATCCACCTGCCCCGGCCTCCCAAAGTGCTGGGATGACAGACGTGAGCCGCTGCGCCCGGCCACACTGCTAGAAACTTTAAAAGCATCTCATTCGGTTATGTGTCCGTCCGCGGTGGGAGAGGTAGTGTGACTCCACCCCTCAGTGAGGACGTGGAGGAGCAGCGGAGTCAGGCACACGCCTGGCAGGATGGCCCGCAGCTCCAGCGTCTGCCTCAGGAGCATGTGCTGGCCCCGTCTCCACTTAGCTTTGGGGCTTTCTGGTCCTCAGGCTCGTCCCTTCCCTTTTCTGTAGGTGGCTCATTTTCCCTTTAAGAACAACATGAGCTTTGTGGTCCTTGTACCCACCCACTTTGAATGGAACGTGTCCCAGGTACTGGCCAACCTGAGTTGGGACACCCTGCATCCACCTTCGGTGTGGGAGAGGCCCACCAAGGTCCGGCTGCCTAAGCTGTATCTGAAACACCAAACGGACCTGGTGGCCACCCTCAGCCAGCTGGGTAAGGAGGAGGGTGCGGGCCAGCCCCCGAGGTCAGGCTGGGCAGGGCGGGTGAGGAGGAAGCCTCTGGCTGGCAGTGGAGCTGAGTCAGGGCTGCCCTGTGTCCTGCTCTTTTCCAGGGCTTCGGGAGGGGGAGAGGGTTGAATATGAGTCCCTGGACCCTCTGTCCTGGTGCAAGTTGGGGTGGCCCGGAGAATGGGGATCTGCTTTGCTGCCCAAGACCTAGCACTGCAAGGAGAGTCTGGGTAGAGAGCCGGGGGTGGCATGTGAGCCTCGCCGGCTCCCCTGAAAGGGGAAGGAGAGGAGGCTGGGGTGTCACACTGTTAAAGAAATGCTGGGTGGGGTGGCTCATGCCTGTAATCCCGGCACGTTGGGAAGCTGAAGCGGGTGGATTGCTTGAGCACGTGAGTTCGAGACCAGCCTGTGCAACACGGTGAAACTCCATCTCTACAAAAAATACAAAAATTAGCCGGGTGTGGTGATGATACTGGGGAGACTGAGGTGGGAGGACCTCTTGAACCCAGGCGGTTGAGGCTGCAGTGAGCCATAATTGTGCCACCACACTCTAGCCTCAGCAACAGAACTGAGACCATGTCTCAAAAATAAAAATAAAGGCTGGGCACGGTGGCTCACGCCTGTAATCCTAGAACTTTGGGAGACCGAAACGGGTGGATCACCTGAGGTCAGGAGTTCCAGACCAGCCTGGCCGACATGGTGAAAACCCATCTCCACTAAAGATACAAAAATTATCCGGCATGATGGCACGTGCCTCTAATCCCAGCTACTCGGGAGGCTGAGGCAGGAGAATCGCTTGAACCTGGGAGGAGGAGGTTGCAGTGAGCCAAGGTCATGCCACTGCACTCCAGCCTGGACGACAGCGTGAGACGCCATCTCAAAAAAAAAAATTATAATAACTAAAATAAATAAATAAAGCATCTATCCTTCAGCCATTTGCTAAGCAGCTGCTGTATTCCAGGTACTACACCAGGCACTGGGAGCCTACCCTGTGCAAACAGCTGAGTCCAATGCGGGGGGGCAGACGAGCAGTCACATACTTACAAGAGCATGAGCGATAAGACAGGGCTTCTCTCCAGCTCACCCGGGAGAACACTGAAAATGTGCCTAGGTTGGACTTTAGAGCTGGGGATTAGGGAAGGCTTCCTGGAGGAGGTGATATTTAAGTTGAGACTTGGAACTCAAACAAGAATGAAGCAGGGATCTATGAGTTCAAGGTGTGCCCTGGCCAGGATCTCAGACAGCCTCCCAAGCAGCTCCAGGAGCCTGTGGGGCCAAGGGCAGCTCTGACCAGCCGTCTCTGGCCCTGGACAGGCCTACAGGAGCTGTTCCAGGCCCCAGACCTGCGCGGGATCTCTGAGCAGAGCCTGGTGGTGTCCGGCGTGCAGCATCAGTCCACCCTGGAGCTCAGCGAGGTCGGCGTGGAGGCGGCGGCGGCTACCAGCATCGCCATGTCCCGCATGTCCCTGTCCTCCTTCAGCGTGAACCGCCCCTTCCTCTTCTTCATCTTTGAGGACACCACAGGCCTTCCCCTCTTTGTGGGCAGTGTGAGGAACCCCAACCCCAGCGCACCACGGGAGCTCAAGGAGCAGCAGGATTCCCCGGGAGACAAGGACTTCCTCCAGAGCCTGAAAGCCGGCCCCCGCGGAGACAAGCTCTCCGGCCCTGACTTGAAACTTGCGTCCCCCTTGGAGGAGGATTACCCCCAGCTTGGCAGCCCTAAGTGAGGGGCCGTGGCTGTGGCATCCAGAGTCCCTGACTGGACCAGCCTCTCCACTCATGTGACTCTTTCCAACCTGCTTTGTGGCGCTCGGGCAGGGGCCGGGGGGCTGTCTGAGAGAGGCCATTGTTTCCCAACATCTCTTGGGGAGTTTAGGGCCGGGGGGGGCGGTTGGGCGGAGGGCAGGCATCGGGGGGCCGGGAGCCTGACCCTCATCTTTCTTCCAAATGGGCTGGGCCGGGGCCTGGGCAGGAGGGAGGTGCTGCTAGTTCTGCCAGGAGACAGGTTAGCTGCTCCCCGCGTCAGCTGGGACACCCCTACTTTTGTTTACCAGAGAGAAAGGGAGGGGGAGAGGGTCACCTTTGGACTTGTCCTGGGACGCCGAGGCTAGGGCGGGGAGAGACGGGCCCCGGTGGAGGCCCCGGAGGGAGGGTTGTCCTCAGCCCTGCGTGGAACTCGCGTCTGGCACAGCCTGACCGTGGCCTAACCTGCTGAGAGCCCATCAGCCTCCATCCCAGCCCCAGGGCCGTGTCATCCCGGCTTCCCACGGCTCCTCGAGATCCCAACACTGCCAGCATCTCCCTCCCTCTCTCCTGTCTCCCTCCTCTGCCCGGGAGCTCAGGAGCCAAGGCAGGGAAGGGTCCTATGGGCTCCTTAAGGCTCTTTTGTAAGGTTTTTGTAGTGATTTTTATGCCACCTGAATAAACAATGAATGGGCCTGGCTGGTTTGATGTCACCGTTCTGGGCATGGGTGGGGACAAGCGAGGACGGTGGGGGGAGGAGGGGAGGTGGCTGCAGGGCGGCCTGTGCTGAGGAACCGTAGGCCCAGCAGGGCGGCAGCCCGCACAGTGCCACGTTTGGCCTCTGGCCGCTAGCCAGGCATTCTTCTCCACATGGTCCCCTCTGACCTCGCCAGCCCTCCCCCGGGACACCTCCACGCCAGCCTGCCTCTGCTCCTGGCCTCTTCTTCTCTCTATGCCTCAGGCAGCCAGCAACAAGGGCGGCTCAGAATAGCGCCAGCCTCCTGGTTTGGGAGAAGAACTGGCAATTAGGGAGTTTGCGGAGCTTCTAATTACACACCAGCCCCTCTGCCAGGAGCTGGCGCCCGCCAGCCGGGGGCAGGCTGCCGGGAGTACCCGGCTCCAGCTGGAGACAGTCAGTGCCTGAGGATTTGGGGGAAGCAGGTGGGGAAACCTTGGCACAGGGCTGACACCTTCCTCTGTGCCAGGGCCCAGGAGCTGAGGCAGCGTGGGTGGGCACGCTTCCCTGCTGGGGGTGCAGGGTGTCCACGTGGCAGCGGCCACCTGGAGCCCTAATGTGCAGTGGTTAAGAGCAAGTGCCTGAAGGTCAGAGAGGCCTGGCATGGAATCTGGCTTCTTGCAAACAAGCAGTGTGGAGAGACAGATGATCAATCAACAAAGAGAAATACGTGGTATGTCTGAGGGTACGCTGCCGGAAGAGAGTGGTGAAAGTGAAGTAGGGAAGGGGGCGGGGCTTGGAGGAAAAGCCTCGAGGTGAGACAGGAGCAGGGCCTTGAAGGAGATGAAGGAGGGGACTATGGAGGTCCCGGCAAAGCGTGGCCTGGCCGAGGAACGAGGAACGGCGTATGCAGCGGTCCCGCCGAGGAGCTCAAGACGTGCGGGATGGTGGGACTGGAGTGGAGACAGTGAGCAGGAGGAGGAGGAGGAGTCAGAGAAGAGCTCAGGACAGATCCTTTAGGCTCTAGGGACACGATAAACACTGTGGTTTTTGTCTTGTCAAGTCTGTCCTTTTTATTTTTTGAAAAAGTCTCGCTCTGTAGCCCAGGCTGGAGTGCAGCAGTGCGATCTCGGCTCACTGCAATCTCTGCCTCCTGGGTCCAAACAATTCTCCTGCCTCAGCCTCCCGAGTAGCCTGGATTACAAGTGCCCACTACCGCACCAGCTAATTTTTGTATTTTAGTAGAGACCAGGTTTCACCATGTTGGCCAGGCTGGTCTTGAACTCCTGACCTCAGGTGATCCACCCACCTCGGCTTCCCAAAGTGGTGTGAGCCACTATGCCCTGCAATGCTTGTCAAGTCTTTCTCAGCATTCCCCTCCTCTCCACTGCAGCTCCCAGTGCCCCGGCCTAGGCCTCGTCTTCACTTCCTGGGATCCCTGACATTGACTGCTAGGCCCTCCCTGTCTCTGGTCTGGCTGCCTTGACTGTGACCTCCACCCAGCAGGTGCCTCTTCAGCACCTCCCGTCAACCCAGCAGCACACCAAGCCCTGGGGATGCAGCAACGAACAGGCAGGTGCTGCACTCCAGCCTGGGTGACAGAGCGAGACTCCCCCTCAAAACAAAAAGGACCAGATACAGAAAACAGGAGACGTACTATGAATGAAACTGGAAAGATTTTTGCGATACTGAGTAACTTTTCCAGGAGACATTTCGCTGAGAGACAGACGGTATGAAGACCTGACCGTTCAGAAACAGGAGAAGAGGCAGCAGCCCGGGCAAAGGCCTTTGGGGCAGGAAAAAGCCTGGATCACTAGAGAAGCAGAAAGATGGCCAGTGTGACCAGCGCGTGACAAAGTCAGAGAGAACCGGGAAGATGGAGCTGGAGACGCAGGCGGGGCCGGATCACGAGGGTCCTCGAAGGCCACAGCAAGGGTTTGGATTTTCTTCCAAGCAGAAGGGAAGCTGCTAAAGGGGGTTTTCCTTTACAATTTTTAGTTGAAATATAATCTGCAAAGTACACAAGTCTTAACTATATGTAAGCTTAATGACTGTTTCCATGAACCAAATACTGCTGTGCAACCATCACCGGCACAAGAAATAGAATCTTCTCCTGACTGCTAGTAACACAGTGGCTCAACACAGAAACAGAACTCTTCTGACTTCCTGTAACATAGGGTTTTTTTTTGTTTTGTTTTTAAGAGGCAAGGTCTGGCTCTGTCACCCAGGCTGGATGGAGTGCAGTTGTGCAATCACAGTTCACGGCAGCCTTGACATCCTGGGCTCAAGCAATCTTCCTGCCTTGGCCTCCCAAATGTTGGGATTATAGGCATGAGCCACTGTGCTTGGCATTTATTCATCTTTCATGTCAAGCAGGCAATTGAATATTTGATCCGGGATAGAACTGTCTATTTGGGGGTACACAGATGCACTTAATGTCATGGAACTGGGCCGGGTGCGGTGGCTCACGCCTGTAATCCCAGCACTTTGGGAGGCCGAGGTGGGCAGATCATGAGGTCAGGAGATCAAGACCATCCTGGCCAACATGGTGAAACCCCCGTCTCTACTAAAAATACAAAAAAGTAGCTGGGCGCGGTGGCTCACGCCTGTAATCCCAGCACTTTGGGAGGCTGAGGCGGGCAGATCACCAGAGGTCAGGAGTTCGAGACCAGCCTGGCCAACATGGTGAAACCTCATCTCTACTGAAAATACAAAAACTAGCCAGGAGTGGTGGCGCGTGCCTGTAATCCCAGCTGCTCAGGAGGCTGAGGCAGGAGAATCACTTGAATCTGGGATGCGGCGGTAGCAGTGAGCCAAGATGGTGCCTTTGCACTCCAGCCTGGGGGATAGAGCGGTACTCCATCTCAACAAAGAAAGCACGGAATGGAGGATGTTTGAAGGCTGAGGAAGGATCTTTGAGGGCCGGACACGCTGACCCTGCAGGAGAGGACACATTCTTCTCACAGGGGTCAGACAAAAGATAAATCTTCTTTATAATTGATGATTTTAAGATTTTTATTTAGAGGCCGGGCGCGGTGGCTCAAGCCTGTAATCCCAGCACCGTGGGAGGCCGAGACGGGCGGATCACGAGGTCAGCAGATCGAGACCATCCTGGCTAACACGGTGAAACCCCGTCTCTACTAAAAACTACAAAAAACTAGCCGGGCGAGGTGGCGGCGCCTGTAGTCCCAGCTGCCCGGGAGGCTGAGGCAGGAGAATGGCGTGAACCCGGGAGGCGGAGCTTGCAGTGAGCTGAGATCCGGCCACAGCACTCCAGCCTGGGTGACAGAGCGAGACTCCGTCTCATAAAAAAAAAAAAAAGAGATTTTTATTTATTATTATTTTTTATAGAGACAAACATTTTTCACCATGTGGCCCAGGTTGGTCTCCAACTCCTGGGTTCAAGTGTGCTGGGATTATAGGCATGAGCCACCACACCTGACCCAGAACCTTTACTAAGGATTTATTAAAATGATTTACTTATTTGTGAATAGGTATTTTGTTCACATGCTTCACAACTCAAAAGCAACAAAAAGCACCCAGTGAAAAGCCTTCCTCTCATTCTGATTTCTAGTCACCGGATTCTACTCTTGGGATGCAGTGTTTTTAATCTCTTTTTTGTATCCTTTTGGAAACAGTATTGTGCTTTAAAAAGCAAATACAGGCCGGGTGTGGTGGCTCACCCCTGTAATCCCAGAACTTTGGGAGGCCGAGGCAGGCGATCACCTAAGATCAGGAGTTCAAGGCCAGCCTGGCCTATATGGTGAAACCCTGTCTGTACCAAAAAAAAAAAAAAAATTAGCCGGGCGTGGTGGCGGGCTCCTGTAATCCCAGCTACTCAGGATGCTGAGGCAGGAGAATTGCTTGAACCCGGGAGGCAGAGGTTGCAGTGAGCTGGGATTGCACCACTGCACTCCAGCCTGGGCCACAGAGCAAAGCTCCGTCTCAAAACAAAAAAAAAAAGAAAAAAAAAGCTAATACAAATACACATATACAACAGGCAAAACTGTAATATTTTATTTTATTATTATTATTTTTTTAGTAGAGACGGTTCACCATGTTGGTCAGGCTGGTCTCAAACTCCTGACCTCAGGTGATTCACCCGCCTTGGTCTCCCAGTTGTTAGGATTACAGGCATGAGCCACCACGCCCGGCCTAAAATTATAAACATTTTAGAAGAAAGTATAGATGAATCCCTTTGTGATCTCGGGGAAGAAGAGATTTTTTTTTAAAGATACCAAAAGAAGCACAATTAGAAAAGATTGAAAATGTTGGCATTAAAATTTAAAAACGTGTTTCCATGAAAAGATGCCATAAAACAAGCTTGTGTCACCCACGACCCACAGGCTGCACGAGGCCCAGGATGGCTTTGAATGCAGCCCAACACAAATTTGTAAACTTTCTTAAAACATTATGAGATTGTTTTGAGATTTTGCTTTGTTTTGCTTTTTGTTTTTTTTTAGCTCATCAGGTATCATTAGTGTTAGTGTATTTTATGTGTGACCCAAGACAATTCTTCTTCCAATGTGTCTCAGGGGAGCCAAAAGATTGGACACCCCTGCCATAAAAATGAAAAGACAAGCCTCACACTGGGAGAAAATATTTGCAACACAGAAAACTGACAAAAAAGATTCCTCGCTGCAATCCAGAGAGGACTCAATCAACGAGAAAAAGAAAAACAACTCAACGGAAAAACAGGCCCATGTAGTTCACACAAGGAGAATCCTAAGTGGCCAAGAAACTATGAAAATACCTTTTATCCTCACTAGTAATCAAGGAAATGCAAATTAAAACCATAAGGACAGGACATCTATTTCACGCTCACCAGATTGGCAAAATTTAAATGTCTGACAATATGGCAAGCATTGGTGAGGATATAAACAACGAATCTAGCTGGGCGTGCTTGTGCGTGCCTGTAATCCCAGCTACTCGGGAGGCTGAGGCAGGAGGACCTCTTGAGCCCGGGAGGCAGAGGTTGCAGTGAGCTGAGATCGCGCTACTGCACTCCAGCCTGGGTGACAGAGTGAGACTCCATCTGAAAAAAAAAAAAAAAAAACAGGCCAGGTGCGGTGGCTCAAGCCTGTAATCCCAGCACTTTGGGAGGCCGAGACGGGCGGATCACGAGGTCAGGAGATCGAGACCATCCTGGCTAACATGGTGAAACCCCGTCTCTACTAAAAATACAAAAAACTAGCTGGGCATGGTGGTGGCGCCTGTAGTCCCAGCTACTCGGGAGGCTAAGGTAGGAGAACGGCGACAGAGTGAGACTCCGTCTCAAAAAAAAAAAAAAAAAAAGCAGTGTGATACATTGACCTAAGTAAGGTTTAAGAACATGCAAACTGATATTATATATCACTTAGGGACAAAAACTTACATGGTAAAAGGAAAAAGAAATGCATGAAAATAAAAAAAATCAAATTCAAGATAGCAGATATGGTGATAGGGGAAGAATTGAGGAGGAAATATAAGGTTGTCACTAAGAATTTTTTTTCTTTTTTCTTTTTATTTTGAGATGGAGTCTCGCTCTGTTGCCCAGGCTGGAGTGCAGTGGTGTGATCTCAGCTCACTGCAAGCTCCGCCTCCCGGGTTCACACCATTCTGCCTCAGCCTCCTGAGTAGCTGGGACTACGGGTGCGTCCCACCACGCCTGGCTAATTTTGTTTGTATTTTGAGTAGAGACGGGGTTTCACCATGTTGGCTAGGCTGGTCTGGAACTCCTGACCT
>NC_045449.1:1574103-1580278 GCF_002776525.5 Piliocolobus tephrosceles
TGTCGCCCAGGCTGGAGTGCAGTGGAGCCATCTCGGCTCACTGCAAGCTCCGCCTCCCGGGTTCACGCCATTCTCCCGCCTCAGCCTCCGAGTAGCTGGGACTACAGGCGCCCGCCACCACGCCTGGCTAGTTTTTTGTATTTTTAGCAGAGACGGGGTTTCACTGTGTTAGCCAGGATGGTCTTGATCTCCTGACCTCGTGATCCACCCGTCTCGGCCTCCCAAAGTGCTGGGATTACAGGCTTGAGCCACCGCGCCCGGCCGGTTTGTTTGTATTTTTAGGTGAGATGGGATTTCTCCATGTTGGCCAGGCTGGTCTTGAACTCCTGACCTCAGGTGATCCACGTGCCTCAGTCTCCCAAAATGCTGGGATTACAAGTGTGAGCCCCTGCGCCTGGCCCCTTAAGCAAAATCTAAAGGAAGAGGAAGGTGTGCAAATGTGTGTGCCTTAAGGGTAAGGGACGGCGTGCAGCAGTGGGTTAAAGTTAACACGAGACAGTGATGCAATCTCAGAATCCAAATTGAGTGCAGGTCGCTTTAAGAAAGGAGTAGCTGTAATCTGAAGCCTGCTGGACGCTGGATTAGAAGGCAGCAAAAAAAGCTCTTGTGCTGGCTGGAGCCCCCTCAGTGTGCAGGCTTAGCGGGACTAGGCTGGGTGTGGAGCTGCAGCGTATCCACAGGTAAAGCAGCTCCCTGGCTGCTCTGATGCCAGGGACCATGGGAGAGGCTTGCCTGGGCTGGGGGGACAGGGGAGAGGCAGGGGCACTCGAGGGAGCAGAAAAGAGGGGTGCAAGGGAGAGGAAATGGGGAGACAGCAGCCCCTGCAGTTTGGGCACAAGGGTGAGTGGATGAGAGAGGGCAGAGGGAGTGGGGGACAAGGCCGAAGGCCAGGATCCCGTGATCCCCAAATCCCAGTGCACCGACGGAAGAGGCTGGAAAGGCTTTTGAATGAAGTGAGTGGGAAACAGTGGAGGGGCGGACGTCGGGAGGAAAGGGGAGCTAATCTGCTGGGTTGGGTCTAAGCAGCACCCCAAAGGGACTGGAGCCTGAGGGAAGGAGGCTCCAGGGAGCTGCTTCCACCAAAGGCAGTCAGTAAGGCGGGCGCCCTGCAGCCCAGCCCTGGCCCCTGCTGCCTGGGGTCTCGGCTACGTTTTCAAAAATCAGCTGGTGCTGACTGCTAAGGCAATTTCCCAGCACAACCAAACGGCTGGCCTCGGCGTCCTGGCTGAGGGCTGGGATGGAGGACAGCTGGGTCCTTCTAGCCAGCCCCCACCCACTCTCTTTGGCCAAGCTGTGAGTCAAGGCTGTGGAGACCAATGAGGTCGTGGCCTCTGGCAAATAATGACCACTATTTAGCCCGTCAGGTGTATAGGTCCTGGGGGCCCAGCTGCGGTGCTGGAGGGAAAGGCCGTGCGTTCTGGGGTGCACCCTTTCTGCTGCCTGTGGCAAGCCACCGAGAGGGGCGGGTCTAAGCAGGATTCCCAGAAACACCACCCCGTCCGGCCCAGGCCTCCCACCTGGCATTAGCTAACCTGGCGTTAGCCCGCAGGTGGCATTGGCCCCCAGGTTCCATGGGGCCGTGCGGTTGGGGGGCAGAGAGCCCTATTCTTGGGGCTGCTGCTTCTGGGGTGTGGGGAAGTGTGACTCATTCAGGTTCTAAAACTTCTGGAAACATTGTTTGGGGCTGGGTCACCATGGGTGGGCCGGGGAGGACCCCTCGGAACCCCTTCCAGAGAGCCGGGGAGGGGGAGGTGCCCTTCCCCCACACTGTCTCCGAGGCCCACCGCCATGTGGCTTGAAGGCCCCGCAGTTCTGGGAAGAGGAGGAGGCGGTGGTGGAGGGTGTTTGCCTCCTAACTGGGTTTAATCTGAAACACATGTGTTGGCTTGAGTTGATCCGCCTAACTTGGAGGCAAGATCACAAAAATCCCTGTTGCTGTGTTTCTTGATGTGGGCAATTATCAGAAAAGAAGGCCTGACCTTGGCCCAGCAGGGAGCGTATCTACCGCTCTCTGAGCCCTGCCCCGCCTGCTAGGACAGGAGTGGGGCTTGGATACTGCCCTTTGGACAGGATGGCATCATTGCCTGTGGCCGCAGCCAGCCAGCGGTCGCCTGCTCAGCCCAGGAACCACCGCCGTGGACAGGGCATTGCGTGTGTGCTGAGGGGCGCCCGTGTAGACCCCCACGCTCTGCCCTCTCACTGCCCTTGTAGGGTTTTCAATCATCTCTCCTCTTCCCTTATCCAGATGGCCTGAAGTGGAGGTTTCAGACTTGCCCTTAATCCTCCAGGTCCCTGTGTCTAGCTGGGGGCCACCTTTGGACTCGGGTCCCTTCCCTGCCAGGCTGCCTCACCTCACCTCCGCCTCCCACACTGTGACAATCATCTGTCACCTGATCTGGGGTTTGGGCTTAGATTCTGTAAGGACTAAGACTAAAGTCCCTCCTTCAAGTCCATTTGAATTGTGACTTTTCCTTAAATACTATGCCAGGAGAATGGTCAGGGGCGGTGGCTCACGCCTGTAATCCCAGCACTTTGGGATGCCGGCAGATCACCTGAGGTCAGGATTCGAGACCAGCCTGGCCAACATGGTGAAACCCCATCTCTACTAAAACAAAAATTAACCAGGTGTGGTGGCAGGCACCTGTCATCCCAGCTACTCAGGAGACCGAGGCAGGAGAATCGCTTGAACCTGGGAGGCGGAAGTTGCAGTGAGCTGAGATCGCGCCCCTGCACTCCAGCCCGGGCAACAAGAGTGAAACTCTGTCTCAAAAAAAAAAAAAAAAAAACTATGCCGGGATGAGCCTGTCTTCTCCCTTAATTTCTTACTTGGGCCAGAGGAACTAGAAATGACAACTTCTCTTCTAGCCTTGCCTCCTGTGTACCTCGCTGAATTTTTGGTCTCTAATAAACCAGTCTGAAGAGGCTCAGGGGAGGCGGGCTCCTGGCAGCTGCCTGGGGCTGGCCCGAGCCGGGTGGAGACAGGCTGGATGGTGGTGAGGCCTCTATCTTGTGCTGCAGAAAGCTTTTCCTGTTGTCTACACGAAAGCTTTCTCCCTGCATGTCAGGGCAGCCACATGCCAGAGCAGCTGGCTGGGAACGCGGGGGTCTGCGGGGCTCTCACTCGAGGCGGGGTTTAGAAAGAAAAGCCAGGCTGCTTCCTCTGCCAGTCCCGCCTTAAGCTGAGTAAACTCAAAGGCAGTCTTCTTTCACCTCCCATGATATTGTCCAGTGGATTATCAAATTTAATTTTAAGGACTAGAGCCAACAATCACACAGTATCTTCCCTAATTTTCTGATCCAGTTTGTTCTGGGAAGTCGAAAAGTATGTGTGCTGTGTGGGTGGATGTTTGTGTATATAAAGGGATAATGAAGGATGATGTGTGGGGGGCCAGGGCAGGGGAGCCAAAGTCATTCAGAGTCTACATTTTTTTTCTTTTTTTTTTGAGATGGAGTCTCACTCTGTTGCCCAGGCTGGAGTGCAGTGGCGAGATCTGGGCTCACTGCAAGCTCTGCCTCCTGGATTCAAGCGATTCTCCTGCCTCAGCCTCCCAAGTAGGTGGGATTACAGGCATGCGCCACAATGCACGGCTAATTTTTGTATTTTTAGTAGAGATGGGGTTTCTCCATGTTGGTCAGGCTGGTCTCAAACTCCTGACCTCAGGTGATCTACCCGCCTCAGCCTCTCAAAGTGCTGGGATTCCAGGTGTGAGCCACCACGCCTGGCCTTTTTTTTTGTTTTTGTTTTTGAGATGGAGTTTTCATTCTTGTTGCCCAGGCTGGAGTGCAGTGGTGTGATCTTGGCTCACTGCAACCTCCACCTCCTGAGTTCAAGTGGTTCTCCAGCTTTAGCCCTCCAATAACTGGGACTACAGGTGTGTGCCACCATGCCTGGCTAATTTTTTTTTTTTTTTTTTTTTTTTGAGACAAAGTCTTGTGGTGTTGCCCACAGTGGGCACAATCTGCTCACTGCAAGCGCCCCCTCCTGGATTCAAGTGATTCTCCTGCCTCAGCCTCCTGAGTAGCTGGGACTACAGGGGCCTGCCACCACACCCAGTTAATTTTTTTGTATTTTTAGTAGAGACGGGTTTCACTGTGTTGCCCAGGATGGTCTCGAACCCCTGACCTCAAGTCATTCACCCACCTTAGCCTCCCAAAGTGCTGGAATTACAGACGTGAGCCACTGCACTTGGCAGTTGTTTTAATAGTAGGTTATTTTATTTCCATTTTACAAGAGAAAAAATGGTGATTTGGAGAGCTACAAAGACACAGCACTGAGACCATGTGTGGTGGCACGTGCCTGCAGTCCCAACTACCTAAGAGGCTGAGGCAGGAGGATCACATGAGGTCAGGAGTTCCGGGCTGTGCTGTGGTTGTGCCTGTGAATAGCCACTACACTCCAGCCTGGGCACCACAGCAACACTTTTGTCTCCAAAAAAAAAAAAGACACAGAGTTGAAATGTGAACCCAGGCTCTCTGACCCGAGGCCCTGCACTCCTGACCATGGGAGGAAGAGCTCCTGAAGGGGAACTGTGGGAGAAGGGAATGAGCTTCCTTGTGAGGCCACAGGTTTTAGGCCAGAGAATTCCAAAGAGAGCTTGAGAATGTGGGGGGACGGCAGGTGCCGGACTGGGTGCCTCTGCTTGGTACCCGGAGATTCCGCGGAGGAGACCTGGGTTCTGCCCCGTTCTCCTGGGAGAGGTCGCCCCAGGTCTTATTACTGGAGTGGGCTGGCTGCCTCCAGGGCAAAGCTTTAGTATACATTTGTGCTGGGCCATACTCCACATGGAGAAGCCCTGCTGGGGCTGGGGCCCCACTGCTCTGGATCTTTAAAAGGTTCAGGGGCCGGGTGTGGTGGCTCCTGCCTATAACCCTAGCAGTTTGGGAGGCTGGGGCGGGCGGATAAGCTGAGGTCGGGAGTTTGAGTCAAGCCTGGAGAACATGGTGAAACCCCATTGCTACTAAAATACAAAAAACTAGCTGGGCGTGGTGGCACACGCCTGTAATCCCAGCTACTCGGGAGGTTGAGGCGGGAGAATCCAGGAGGCCAAGGTTGCAGTGAGCCCAGATCGCTTCATTGCACTCCAGCCTGGGCGACACAGCCAGACTCTGTCTCAAAAAATAAAATAAAATATAAATAAATAAATAAAAGCTTTAGGTTTAAAGGCGGGTCCCCAGAGGCAGACAATGGAACAAAAGCACAAGCCTATGGTATGACTGTGGGCCCTGAGGCAGGGAGGGAGGGGGAGAACCTTGCTGGGAGGGATGAGCCTTCAAGCTGAGGGTCCACTTCTGGGAGAATGGGGGGCTGGGAGGTGGTTGCTGCTGCGGGGGGGGGAAAGCACCTAGCCCTGCCCATCCCCTGGGCCCTGGCGGGGGTGGCCAGGAAGGGGTAGCGGGGCAGTGCAGTGGGGGAGGAGAGCGGCCTGCTGCCTCGTGCTTTTCTTGCAGGCCCCAGGATGCAGGCCCTGGTGCTATTCCTCTGCTTTGCAGCTCTCCTCGGGCACAGCAACTGCCAGAACCCCGCCAGCGGCCCGGAGGAGGTCAGTCGGCGGGTGGGGATGGCGTGGTCATCATTCCCAGCCCCTCCTTGGCAGGCAGCACAGGAGACGGGACCGGGAACCAGGACCCAGGTTCCAGGCTAGGCTCTGGCCTTTATTTCTCCAGGGCTGGAGTTTCTCCAGTGGCAAAACAGAGAGAACGTGTCTCACTTCGTCTTTCAGGGGACAGAGTGCAGACAAGAATAAGATCCCAAAAAAGTAAAAATCCAAAGCACTTTAACAAGTCCAGGGCTGCCCCCTTGAGTAAAGATCTTTTCTTGGCCGGGCACGGGGGCTCATGCCTGTCATCCCAGGACTTTGGGAGGCCAAGGTGAGCAAATCACTTGAGGCCAGGAGTTCAAGACCAGCTTGGCCAACATGGAGAAACGCCGTCTCTACTGAAAATACAAAGATTAGCTGGGTGTGATGGCACACGCCTGTAATTCCGGATACTCGGGAGGCTGAGGCAGGAGAATCAGTTGAACCTGGGAGGCGGAGGTTGCAGTGAGCTGAGATGGTGCTCTTGCCCCACTCTAGTCTGGGCGACAGAGTAAGACTGTCTCAAAAAAACAAAAACAAACAAAAAACCAAAAAACTTTTTTTTTTTTTTTTTTTTTTTTTTTTTTTTTTTTTTTTTT
>NC_045449.1:1580378-1606466 GCF_002776525.5 Piliocolobus tephrosceles
TTTTTTTTTTTTTGAGATGGCGTTTCACTCTTGTTGCCCAGGCCGGAGTGCAATATTGCGATCTCAGCTCACTGCAACCTCCGCCTCCCAGGTTCACGCCATTCTCCTGCCTCAGCATCCCGAGTAGCTGGGATTACAGGCATGTGCCACCATGCCCAGCTCATTTGTATTTTTAGTAGAGATGGGGTTTCTCCATGTTGGTCAGGCTGGTCTTGAACTCCCAACCTCAAGTGATTCGCCCGCCTTGGCCTCCCAAAGTGCTGGGATGACAGGTGTAAGCCTCCGCGCCCAGCCATTACCTTTTCTTGTTACCTTGTCTTCCTGGTGGGGGCTCCACTGAGCAGGTCATGTTCCCAGACATTTGTTTGGATACTGACCAGGCTGTGGCAGGGGTCGAGGGTATGGACTGACCTCTCTCCTGCTCAGAAAGGGCACAGCTGGGTTGCCAAGGCAGATACAGGCACATGGAGGGAAGCCTGGGCCATCTGAGTGTTACGGGGTGAGTGTTGGGGGTGGCCCACCCTTGAGGGACAAGAGCAGCTGGGCATCTTGGCAAGAGCCCTGGACTGTTGGGAGCTCGGAGTATGAATTCTGAGTCTCCCTCCTCCTAGTTTTGTGACACTAGACAACCCTTACCTCAGTCTTTGCTTCCCTGCCTATGAAATGGGATAAAAATATTCATTCTACAGGGCCATGTGGCCACTCATTTTTATTTTATTTTATTTATTTTATTTTATTTTATTATTTTATTATATTATATTATATTATATTATATTATATTATATTATATTATATTATATTATATTATATTATATTATATTTATTTTTGAGACGGAGTCTCGCCCTGTCGCCCAGGCTGGAGTGCAGTGGTGCAATATCGGCTCACTGCAAGCTCCACCTCCTGGGTTCATGCCATTCTCCTGCCTCAGCCTCCCGAGTAGCTGGGACTACAGGCGCCCGCCACCACGCCTGGCTAATTTTTTGTATTTTTACTAGAGATGGGGTTTCACCGTGTTAGCCAGGATGGTCTCGATCTTCTGACCTCTTGATCCGCCCACCTTGGCCTCCCAAAGTGCTGGGATTACAGGCGTGAGCCACTGCGCCCGGTGTGGCCACTCATTTATTTCTCATCTACCAAACACCTACTCAACAGGTGCTGGCAATGGGCGCAAATAAAAAAACTCAGTTCTGTTGGGCACAGTGGCTCACGCCTGTCATCCCAGCAGTGTGGGAGACTCAGCAGGAGGATCGTTTGAGTCCAGGAGTTTGAGACCAGCATGGGCAACATAGTGAGATCCCTGTCTCTACAAAAAAGCAAAAATTACCAGGCGTGGTGGCACGTGCCTGTGGTACTACCTACTTGAGAATCTGAGGTGGGAGGATCACTTGAACCCAGGAGATTAAGACTGCAGTGAGGGGCTGGTACATTGGCTCATGCCTGTAATCCCAGCACTTTGGGAGGCCGAGGCAGGCAGATCACGAGGTCGGGAGATCGAGACCATCCTGGCTAACACGGGGAAACCCCGTCTCTACTAAAAATACAAAAAATTAGCTGGGTGTGGTGGCGGGCACCTGTAGTCCCAGATACTCGGGAGGCTGAGGCAGGAGAATGGCATGAACCCGGGAGGCGGAGCTTGCAGTGAGCCAAGATTGTGCCACTGCACTCCAGCCTGGGCGACAGAGTGAGACTCCGTCTCAAAAAAAAAAAAAAAAGAAAAAAGAAAAACTCAGTTCTTTTTTTTAACTTTCTTTTTTTAGAGACAGAGTCTCACTTACTCCACCACCCAAGCTGGAGTACAGTGGTACAATATTGGCTCACTGCAGCCTTGGCCTCCCAGGTTCAACCAATTCTCATGCCTCAGCCTCCCAAGTAGCTGGGACCATAGGCACGTGCCACCACGCCCCGCTAATTTTTTGGGTATTTTTTAGTAGAGATGGGGCCTCACCATGTTGCTCAGGCTGGTCTCAAACTCCTGAGGTCTTCTTCGGCCTCCCAAAGGGCTGGGATTACAGGCATGAGCCATTGCACCTGGCTCCCAATTTTTATTTTTATATTTATTTTTATTTATTTTTTGAGACAGGGTCTTACTCTGTCACCCAGGCTAGAGTACAGTGGCACGATCTCAGCTCACTGTAACCTCTGCCTCCCAGGTTCAAGCGATTCTCCTGCCTCAGCCTCCCAAGTAGCTGGGATTACAGGCGCCCACCACCATGACCAGTTAATTTTTTTACATTCTTAGTAGAGATGGGTTTCACCATGTTGCCCAGGATGGTCTTGAACTCCTGACCTCAAGTGATTCACCCATCTCAGCCTCCCAAAGTGCTGGGATTATAGGTGTGAGCCACTTGGCTGACAGTGATTTTTTTTTTTTTTTTTTTTTTTGGAGATGGAGTCTCGTTCTGTTGCCCAGGCTGGAGTGCAGTGGCGTGATCTCGGCTCACTGCAAGCTCTGACTCCTGGGTTCACGCCATTCTCCTGCCTCAGCCTCCCAAGTAGCTGGGACTACAGGTGCCCGCCACCATGCCCGGCTCATTTTTTGTATTTTTAGTAGAGACAGGGTTTCACCGTGTTAGCCAGGATGGTCTCCATCTCTGACCTCGTGATCCGTCCGCCTGGGCCTCCCAAAGTGCTGGGATTACAGGCGTGAGCCACCGTGCCCGGCCCCTGTGACCCACTTTTTAAAAACTGTCAGCTGGCCGGCCACGGTGGCGCGTGCATATAATCCCAGCCAACTGGGAGGCTAAGGCAGGAGAATCGCTTGAACCGGGGAGGTGGAGGTTGCAGTGAGCCGAGATCGCCCCACTGCCCTCCAGCCTGGGCGACATAGTAAGGCTCTGTCTCAAATAAAAAAACCAGCGAATCTCTCTTCTGCGCTGTCTCCCCGCAGAGAGCCCCTGCATGATCAGGGAGGAAAACTCATTCCAGTTTCAGGCCAAACACAAAAAAATTAGGGAGGACAGCCCCAAGGGGCGAGAACCACCACCCTACACAAAGCCACAAGGAGACAGTCAGTCGCTGTGCGTCTCTGCGGGGCCCTGAACTCAAACCCAAGACTTCCTGTCTCCTGCCAGGGCTCCCCAGACCCCGACAGCACAGGAGCGCTGGTGGAGGAGGAGGATCCTTTCTTCAAAGTCCCGGTGAACAAGCTGGCAGCGGCTGTCTCCAACTTTGGCTATGACCTGTACCGGGTGCGGTCCAGCATTAGCCCCACGACCAATGTGCTCCTGTCTCCTCTCAGTGTGGCCACGGCCCTCTCGGCCCTCTCGCTGGGTGAGTGCTCAGAGGCAGGAAGCCCCAGGCAGACCTGGAGAGGCCCCTGTGGCTTCTGGGTAAACGTGGCTGAGTTTATTGACGTTGGAGCCCAGGGAGGGGTGAAGTAGCACTGGGGGCCTGGCCTGGGGGTCCCAGCCATGTAAGCAGGAGCTCGGGCTGCACACACACGACTCCACAGCTCCCCCAGCCCGGGGGTCCCAGCCGTGCAGGTGGGAACTCAGGCTATACACACACACACACACACACACACGCGCGCGCGCGCATACACAGATTCCCCAGCTCCCCCGGCCCTGCAGGCGGGAACTGGGGTTACACACACACACACACACACACAATTCGCCCGGGGGTCCCAGCCGTGCAGGAGAGAACTCGGGCTACACACACACACACACACACACACACACACACACAAACACACGATTCCCCAGCTCCCTGAAAGGGGCTGGGAACCACTGACATCGTGCTTGACCCCTCAGGGGTCGCTTACTGATACGGTGACTTCAAGGCACATTCTTTTTTTTTTTTTTTTTTTTTTTTTTTTTTGAGACGGAGTCTCGCTCTGTTGCCCAGGCTGGAGTGCAGTGGCCGGATCTCGGCTCACTGCAAGCTCCGCCTCCCGGGTTTATGCCATTCTCCTGCCTCAGCCTCCCGAGTAGCTGGGACTACAGGCGCCCGCCACCTCGCCCGGCTAGTTTTTTTTTCTTTTCTTTTTTTTTTTTTTTGAGACGGAGTCTTGCTCTGTCGCCCAGGCTGGAGTGCAGTGGCCAGATCTCAGCTCACTGCAAGCGCCGCCTCCCGGGTTCACGCCATTCTCCTGCCTCAGCCTCCTGAGTAGCTGGGACCACAGGCGCCCGCCACCTCGCCCGGCTAATTTTTTGTATTTTTAGTAGAGACGGGGTTTCACCATGTTAGCCAGGATGGTCTCTATCTCCTGACCTCGTGATCCGCCCGTCTCGGCCTCCCAAAGTGCTGGGATTACAGGCTTGAGCCACTGCGCCCGGCCTCCGGCTAGTTTTTTGTATTTTTTTTTTTTTAGTAGAGACAGGGTTTCACCGTGTTAGCCAGGATAGTCTCGATCTCCTGACCTCATGATCTGCCCATCTCGGCCTCCCAAAGTGCTGGGATTGCAGGCTTGAGCCACCGCGCCCGACCTCAAGGCACATTCTTGCATTCCTTAACCAAGCCGGTGGGGTGCTAGCCCTTAGCATAGGTTCCTGGCATATAATTGCAAACAGGCAAGCGCGGGCTTGCCCTCACTGAGAACACAGCTGGGTTCACAGGGGAAACTAATATCAGGTAACTACAGAATAGTCTTTTTTTCTTTCTTTTTTTTTTTCCTGAGACGGAGTCTTGCTGTGTCACCCAGGCTGGAGTGCAGTGGTTCCATCTCAGCTCGCTGCAACCTCTGCCTCCCAGGTTCAAGGAATTCTCCTGCCTCAGCCTCCCGAGTAGCTGGGATTACAGGCACCTGCCACCACGCCCAGCAAATATTTGTATTTTTAGTAGAGACGGGGTTTCTCCATGTTGCCTAGACTGGTCTCAAACTCCTGGGCTCAAGCGATCCACCCGCCTCGGCCTCCCAAAGTGCCAGGATTATAGGCATGAGCTGCTGTGCCCAGCCAGAATAGTCTTAAGGGCTGTGATGGGAGAAGCACAGGGACTGGTACCCCTCGCTCCCTCACTCCCACCTTCCAGACCTGACGCCTTTAACCTACTTCAGGAAAATCTCTAAGGATGAAAATTCCTTGGCCACCTAGATTGTCTTGAAGATCAACCTACTTGGGCTCTCAGCAGACAAAAAAGATGAGTATAGTATCTGTGTTCTGGGAGGGGGCTTGATCTGGGCCCTGGTGTGCAGCTATCAACGTCCACATCCTTGTCTCTGGCAGGAGCGGAGCAGCGAACAGAATCCGTCATTCACCGGGCCCTCTACTATGACTTGATCAGCAGCCCAGACATCCATGGCACCTACAAGGAGCTCCTTGGCACGGTCACTGCCCCCCAGAAGAACCTCAAGAGTGCCTCCCGGATCATCTTTGAGAAGAGTGAGTCACCTTTCCAGCCCGAGCTGCCTGAGGAATGTGGGCTCCATGCTGCAGACTGGGGGTTCTTTTTTTTTTTTTTTTGAGATGGAGTCTCGCTCTGTCGCCCAGGCTGGAGTGCGGTGGCGCGATCTCCGCTCACTGCAAGCTCCGCCTCCCGGGTTCACGCCAGTCTCCTGCCTCAGCCTCCCGAGTAGCTTGGACTACAGGCACCCGCCACCTCGCCCGGCTAATTTTTTGTATTTTTTAGTAGAGACGGGGTTTCACCGTGTTAGCCAGGATGGTCTCTATCTCCTGACCTCGTGATCCGGCCGCCTCGGACTCCCAAAGTGCTGGGATTACAGGCATGAGCCACCGCGCCCTGCCAACTGGGGGTTCTTTCTAAACAATAGATCATATATGCTCAGGCCTGGCCTGGCACTGGTGGGGGAGGAAGGGTCCGTGAACCCAGAGAGGATCAGAAAGAGGAAGTGGGCTGCAGGAGATGGTGGGAGGGGCAGGGAGGGCAGTGGCATGATGTGGGGAATCTGCTGCCCCCTGGCCAGTGCCTGGGAGTGCCAGCAGAAGTCCTGGCAAGTCACAAGAAGATGCTGGGGGGGAAGTCAGGGCCTGCTGAGCGGTAAACCAGAACCCGAGCCTGGCAGGCTCTTGAAGATGGGATGCTGGTCGTTGAGTCTCACACGCTAACCTCTGCTCCGCCTCTTCTCAGAGCTGCGCATAAAATCCAGCTTTGTGGCACCCCTGGAAAAGTCATATGGGACCAGGCCCAGAGTCCTGACGGGCAACCCTCGCTTGGACCTGCAGGAGATCAACAACTGGGTGCAGGCCCAGACGAAAGGGAAGCTCGCCAGGTCCACAAAGGAACTGCCCGATGAGATCAGTGTTCTCCTTCTCGGCGTGGCGTACTTCAAGGGTGAGCGCGTCTCCGCTTCTTTTTCATTTATTTTATTTTATTGTATTTATTTGACAGAGTCTTACTCTGTAGCCCAGGCTGGAGTGCAGTGGTGCGATCTCAGCTCAATGCAACCTCTGCCTCCCAGGTTCAAGCGATTCTTGTGCTTCAGCCTCCCGAGTAGCTGGGATTACAGGCATGCACCACCACGCCCGGCTAATTTTTTGTACTTTAGTAGAGACGGGGTTTCACCAATTTGGCCAGGCTGGTCTCGAACTCCTGACCTCAGGTGATCTGCCCACCTCGGCCTCCCAAAGTGCTGGGATTACAGGCATGAGCCACCACGCCCGGCCCTTTTAAGTTATTTTTAAATTAAGAGACAGGGTGTCGCTATGATGCCCAGGCTGGTCTCAAACTCCTGAGCTCAGGTGATCTGCCCACCTCGGCCTCCCAAAATGCTGGGATTACCATGTCCAACTTTCCACTTCTTTTTTGACCAAGGGTGGGTGGCAGGCATCAGAGGGGGCTTGGAAAGGGGACGTGTCAAAGACCTTGCCCAGCATGGGGGCTGGGGCACAGCTGGGGGAGGATCTGGGAACTGCACTCGCCTGGAGCTTATCTGCTTGTCATCAAATCCAAGCCAAGGTATGAATGTCTATAGAGTCAGAGACTTGTGGAGACAGAAGAGCAGAGAGCGAGAAAGAATGAACAATGGGCCTGTTTGGGGCTTGCCTGGCCTTTGAATCAGACAAGATGTATTTATTTATTTTTTTAAGACGGAGTCTCATTCTGTCGCCCAGCCTGGAGTGCAGTGGTGCAGTCTTGGCTCACTACAGCCTCCCTACCTCCCAGGTTCAAGTGATTCTCCTGCCTCAGCCTCCTGAGTAGCTGGGATTACAGGTGCCCGCCACCACGCCTGGCTAATTTTTATATTTTCAGTAGAGATGGGGGTTTTGCCTTGTTGGCCAGGCTGGTCTCGAAAACTCCTGACCTCAGGTCATCCGCCTACCTCGGCCTCCCAAAGTGCTGGGATTACAGGTGTGAACCACCGTGCTGGCCGAATCAGACCAGGTTTAAATCCCAGCTCCGCCCGTACTAGCTGAGGAACTCTGCACTCATTTTGTAACCTTTCCGGGCCTATGTTCTCACCTTCATCGTGACGATAATACACCTACTTCATAGATACCTTTTTATGTTGTGTCCAAGTTTTACGACAACTCTAGTTCTGTACCCAAGACATGGCAGGTGGCCAACGGCATCCTTCTAGGCTGTGGTGATGTGTCTGGAGATCGTTCCACAGGCCTAGTGTGGGGCCAGCCCGGGGCAGGGGGAGGGGTTGGGCAACCCCTCCCTTAAAATGCTTTGTGACTGTCGGCCGGGCGCAGTGGCTCACGCCTGTCATCCCAGCACTTTGGGAGGCCGAGGCAGGCGGATCACGAGGTCAGGAGATTGAGACCATCCTGGCTAACATGGGGAAACCCCGTCTCTACTAAAAAATACAAATAAATAAATAAGCCAGACGTGGGGACGGACGTCTGTAGTCCCAGCTACTCAGGGGGGCTGAGGCAGGAGAATGGCATGAACCCGGGAGGCGGAGCTTGCAGTGAGCTGAGACTGCACCACTGCACCCCAGCCTGGGCAACAGTCCCAAAAAAAAAAAAAAAAAATGCTTTGTAACTGTCTGAGGCACCAGCAAGAGCGGCCCCGTAGCCTGGAAAAAATCCGAATGGCTTCCTACTTCAAGCACTGATCTCTAGTGTGTGAGAGAACAGCTCTGGATCCAGATATTATAGGTCACATTAAGCTAGAGGAGCTTGGCCATCAGCTGGCTTCGAGAGCGTCAGCCAGTTACTTCACCTCTTCTACTTCGGCCCGTTTTCAGCTATGAGAGGGCATAATCCGCAGGACCTCAGGTCTCTTCCAGCTCGGACCTTGTTTGACTGTCTCCCACAGACACTGCTGTAGGAGTGCACACCAGTTTACTTTTCTTTCGTTTTTGAGACGGAGTTTGGCTCTTTTTGCCCAGGCTGGAGTGCCGTGGCATGATCTTGGCTCACTGCAACCTCTGGCTCCCAGGTTCAAGCGATTCTCCCACCTCGGCCTCCCGAGTAGCTGGGATTATAGGTACCCACCACTGCACCCGGCTAACTTCTGTATTTTTAGTAGAGACAGGGTTTCACCATGTTGGCCAGGCTAGCCTCGAACTCCTGACCTTAGATGATCCACCCGCCTCAGCCTCCCAAAGTAAGGCACCACACCCGGCCATTTTTGTATTTTTAGTAGAGACGGGGTTTTGCCATGTTGGCCATGCTGGTCTCAAACTCCTGACCTCAAGTGATCTGCCCACCTTGACCTCCCAAAGTGCTGGGACAACAGGCGTGAGTCACCGTGCCCAGCCATTTTTATATTTTTAGGACAGTGTTTTGTCATGTTGGCCAGGCTGGTCTCAAACTCCTGACCTCAAGTGATCTGTCCACCCCGGCCTCCCAATATGCTGGGATTGCAGGTGTGAGCCCACCGCGCCCGGCCACCAGTTTACTTTTCTTGTAGGCTATCACAGAACGTGTACAATCCAGAGAGCCTAATCAGCCAAACCAACGTCTCACCATCGGAGTTTGCTGGTGAAGGGTACTCGGGGTTCTGGAAATAACTGTGGCGTCCAAACCACACACACTGAGGCAGGCCTATTCCCTGAGGCATCAGAGCCCCGGTGGCTAAGCTCCCTTGAGTCAGGCAATTTTCAACAACGCTTTGGGGACACAGCATGGTGCCACTGTCTTTCTGGTCTCCTGGGGCTCAGACTATGTCATTCATTTCATTCCAGGGCAGTGGGTAACAAAGTTTGACTCCAGAAAGACTTCCCTCGAGGATTTCCACTTGGATGAAGAGAGGACCGTGAGGGTCCCCATGATGTCAGACCCTAATGCTATTTTACGCTATGGCTTGGATTCGGATCTCAGCTGCAAGGTCCGTAGGGGTAGGGGCAATGTGGGTGATGGGTGGAGGGAGAGGACAGAGAAGCAAAACAGGGGAGTGGGAGTAAAACGACCTGTGAGATCCGACAGCTGTCTACATTTCGCCTGCTGTTTGACTTCGAGCAGGTTACTAACATCTCTGAGCCTTTCCTCTTCTTAAGATGGGGTAGGGGATTGTTATCAACACTTATCCTGCCAGGGTTGGTTGGAAGGATGAGTAAGGTAATATGAAACGGGCCCTCAGACTGGGTGCCCAAATGTTAGTTCTCTTTCTTTCCTTGAGACTCCTATTTCTACAATTTAAAGCCAGACTTTGAAAAATAATGACAAACTTCAAATTGTTGGCATTTTTTTTTTTTTTCTTTTTTGAGGCCGAGTCTCGCTCTGTTGCCCGGGCTGGAGTACTGTGGCCGGATCTCAGCTCACTGCAAGCTCCGCCTCCCAGGTTCACGCCATTCTCCTGCCTCAGCCTCCCGAGTAGCTGGGAGTACAGGCGCCCGCCACCTCGCCCGGCTAGTTTTTTGTATTTTTTAGTAGAGATGGGGTTTCACCGTGTTAGCCAAGATGGTCTCGATCTCCTGACCTCGTGATCCACCCGTCTCGGCCTCCCAAAGTGCTGGGATTACAGGCTTGAGCCACCGCGCCCAGCCTTTTTTTTTTTTTCTTGAGATGGAGTCTTGCTCTGTCTCCCAGGCTGCAGTGCAGTGGCATGATCTTGGCTCACCATAACCTCTGCCCTGTCGGGTTCAAGCAATTCTCCTGCCTCAGCCTCCCTAGTAGCTGGGATTACAGGCACCTGCCAGCATGCCCGGCTAATTTTGTATTTTTAGTAGAGACAGGGTTTCACCATCTTGCCCAGGCTGGTCTCGAACTCCCGACCTCAGGTAATCCGCCCGCCTAGGCCTCCTAAAGTGCTGGGATTCCAGGTATGAGCCACTGCGCTCAGCCAATCGTTGGCATTCTAAGGCTTTCAGTGTACCTGACTTCTTTTAGTTGTAGGTCTGTAATTGTTAACCTTTGTTGGGCCATGGCCGTCACACGGGATCTCTCTGGGAATCTGACCACAGTGCCTCAAACCGGGGAGAGTACTGCCAGGTGTACACACACATTTCTGAAACCCGGAGAGCACTGCCAGGTGTACACACACACGTTTCTGAAACCCAGGAGAGCACTGCCAGGTGTACACACACACGTTTCTGAAACCCGGGAGAGCACTGCCAGGTGTACACACACATTTCTGTCAATGATTTCAGGAGACTCTTGGGACCCCGACACCATCTGTTCCATGGACTGTAGGTTGAGAGCCTCTGTTCAAAGGATGCTTTTGCTCTTGGTGGGTGGATGGGGTGGAGTCTCCACGCCCTCTTACGGCCCCTTCGGTATTCCTATCCCCGGTTCTCCCTGTCTTAGTCCAGCGCTCTCTATCTAACACATGATCAGTCAATGTTGGCAGACGGACTTTGGGAGAAAATAAAGACCTGAAATTCAATTCTAGCTCCTTAAACCACAGGAGAACATTCTTTCAGCAGATAACTTCAGTTGGTATTAGGCCAAGGTAAGAAAGGCCAGCAGCAGCCTTTCTGAAGAAATCTCAGGAGATGGCTTGCTGCCAGAAAGCGCTAACCCAGAGGGGGAACTGTTAAATAGATGAGGGGCTGGGGGAAGGACCAGGCCAGGGCCCCGCCACGGGAGAGGAAGACAGCTCCTGGCTGTGCCTGTCCCCGGCTTTTGTAAAGGACTAACCCACGTGCTTTCTCGCTTGTCTCAGATTGCCCAGCTGCCCTTGACCGGAAGCATGAGTATCATCTTCTTTCTGCCCCTCAAAGTGACCCAGAATTTGACCCTGATAGAGGAGAGCCTCACCTCCGAGTTCATTCACGACATAGACCGAGAACTGAAGACTGTGCAGGCGGTCCTGACCCTCCCCAAGCTGAAGCTGAGTTACGAAGGCGAGGTCACCAAGCCCCTGCAGGAGATGAGTATGTCTGAAGACCCTTTTGCTTTTGGTGGGTGGGGCGGGCCGGGGTCTTCGGGCCTTCCACTTTGCTAAGCAGAACTCAGGGCTCCACGGCCTTGCAGGGGCTGTGGATGATTCCTTAAGCCTCGTCCTGCCGGAAGGGAAGGCCGAACTGCCTTCTCTCATCAGACTCATTCCTCAGCCTCACGAGCAGACCTCCTTACAGGCGCTCACGACACTGCCTCTCAGGACGAGTCTGTCTGACCTGTGTTTTTGCTAAGTGCCCCACCCTCGGCCAGCTCTGAGCTCGAGGCCTCCCGGAAGTCAGCAGTGGTGCGCCATCCCGGCTGGCTTGCAGGTGGATCCCTCGGTTGGGGTGCTGGGGAAGGCAGGGTTTTCACGGAAATCTCTCTCCATCTCTACAGAGCTGCAGTCCTTGTTTGATTCGCCAGACTTTAGCAAGATCACAGGCAAACCCATCAAGCTGACTCAAGTGGAACACCGGGCTGGCTTCGAGTGGAACGAGGATGGGGCGGGAGCCACCCCCAGCCCAGGGCTGCAGCCTGCCCACCTCACCTTCCTGCTGGACTATCACCTTAACCAGCCTTTCATCTTCGTACTGAGGGACACAGACACAGGGGCCCTTCTCTTCATTGGCAAGATTCTGGACCCCCGGGGTACCTAATACCCCAGTTTAATACTCCAGTACCCTAGAAGAAAACCCCAGAGGCACAGCAGATTCCACAGGACACGAAGGCTGCCCCCGTAAGGTTTCAATGCATACAATAAAAGAGCTTTATCCTTCACTTGCTACTTTGTTCCTCCTCCTATTTTGAGCTATGCTAAATATCAAATGAAGAGAAATTGCTCTTTAGGAATTTGGTGGTTCTCTGCTTCTAGCCTGGTTTTATCTAAATGCTGCAGAAAGGCACCGTTTGTAAGAACTTTAAGGTACCTGTGTTGGGTAACGCAGGGACAGCTTCTCTGCCCTGGGGGTGTTTCGGTACTAGGACCTGCGATCCTCCCGGGAGGCCATTTCCTGCCCCCATAATCACTGAAGCATGCTTGTGAACAACACACAGAGACATAAGAGAGGCCATCTGTAACGTAAGGAAATTGTTATTTTATAAATCATTTAAAGAAAGCTTTCAAGGACACAGTAAATAGACCCGATATGTAAAGATTCTAAACATATTCTTTGTAAGGAGGTATGCCTATTTTACAAAGTACAGCGGGGCACGGTGGCTCACGGCTGTAATCCCAGCGCTTTGGGAGGCCGAGGCGGGCTGATCACCTGAGGTTGGGAGTTCGAGACCAACCTGATCAACATGGAGAACCCCTGTTTCTACTAAAAATACAAAATTAGCAGGGCATGGTGGCGCATGCCCATAATCCCAGCTACTCGGGAGGCTGAGGCAGGAGAATCGCTTGAACCTGGGAGGTAGAGGTTGCAGTGTGCCAAGATCATGCCATTGCGCTCCAGTCTGGGCGACAAGAGTGAAACTCCGTCTCAAAAAACAACCAAAAACCCAAAGTATAACCGGGCTTTTTGAAGAACATGAAACACGCCCAGTGTTTGAAGTAGAATAACTACCGAACTGTCCACAGGACTAAACTTTTTTCTCTTGAAAAAGCTCTACCAAAAAAAGTCACTGTCCTCTCCCTTGCCACAGAATATTAGACAGGAGGAGAAATGATATTCTGGGGCCCTTCATTCTACAGATGTTTGAGTGCTAATTTTATTTCAGATTCCCAAAAAGCTATTGCCAGGTATCTCTGGGGCTACTGATTTCCTGATCATAATATAATGGCCACTGACGGGCACTTCTTGGGCACGCTCAGGGTGGGTAATCTCTCAGCAGCAGCGAGGATCTGGCATTCTTTTCCACGAATGCACCTGAGCTACTTGGTCACCAGTGGTAACATAGCAACCAGGGTTCCGACCTAGGGAACCCCATACCCTTCTGACTGGAACGGGGTTGGGCTATTGCTACACATCCTGGTGGAAGGGAGCCATCATCCCTACCCTCGGTCTCTTAAAATCAGAACCACAAACAGCAACGAATCCCCTGCAGCCCCCAGTTCTCATACTGTCTGTATTCGACTCGCCAGCTTGGAGAGGTCTGGTAGAGAAAAGGAGTCTTTTTAGGTTTGACAACAAAGAGAAGAACTCAGGGCCGGGCATGGTGGCTCTTGCCTGGAATCCCAGCACTGTGGGAGGCCAAGGCGGATGGCACACCTGAGGTCGGGAGCTCAAGACAACCCCGGCCAACATGGAGAAACTCTGTCTTCACTAAAAATACAAGATTAGCTGGGTGTGGTGGCGCATGCCTGTAATCCCTGCTGCTAGGGAGGCTGAGGGAGGAGAATCGTTTGAACCCGGGAGGTGGAGGTTGCAGTGAGCCAAGATTGTGCCACTGTACTCCAGCCTGGGTGACAGAGACTCTGTCTCAAAAAAAGAAAAAAAGAAAAAAAAGGGCCGAGCTCACACCTGTAATCCCAGCACTTTGAGAGGCTGAATCACCTGAGGCTGGGAGTTCGAGCCCAGCCTGGCAAACATGGAGAAACCCTGTCTCTACTAAGAATACAAAATTAGCCGGGCGTGATGGTGTATGCCTGTAATCCCAGCTACTCGGGAGGCTGAAGCAGGAGAAATGCTTGAACCTGGGAGGCGGAGGTTGCGGTGAACCGAGATTACACCGTTGCACTCCAGCCTGGGCAACAAGAGCGAAACTCCGTCTCAAAAATAACAACAACAACAACAAAAAACTTAGAAGGAGGCATATGTGTTATAAAGTCTTCACTACAAGTTTGATTTTATTAGTGTTTGGTTAGTGACTCTGCCAAGAGTACAGAATGAAGGGCAGAGAATAAGGACTGGAAAACTGGCAGGAAACACTGAGAGCCACCATCCGTGGAGGAAACTGCTCAATACAATGGCTCCATATTCACTTCTCTAGTCACAATTTCTACTCCACCGATTTTCACAAAGGATTCGGGGAAGCTAGATACCGTACATGGAACCGGGCGTCTCTGGAGGTAAGCTGCCTTCCTGATTTCTTGTTTTACAATTATTTTTCAATTACAGTGTAACTACTAAGAGTTTCAGCTCCCACTGGAGTGGCGCACACATCTCATTACTACTAAGACCACAGGAATGTTCCAGGGAAACAGACTATCATCACTGAGCGAGGTGGAATCCAGCCAAAACCCCAGGCTAACCTCCAGATGCCTGCAGATCAGATCAGCTAAAATCCTTTTAAAGGACTTGGACTCTCCAGATACTAGTTTTAAGTCTTTTCTGGGAACTAGGGTTTGTATTGGAGGCCACTTAACTATTTCAAGAAATACCCACCAAAATAGGTGTCTCTCTGACTGCAATGGCTTCTGAGTCCCCCCAGCCCTCGTATCCCAGGCTTGGGACTGTTGGGAAAGTCCCGTCTCCTGTTGAAAGCTCAGCAGCAACAGAACCTGTTTAGTTTTGTTTTTTTTGAGACAGGGTCTTACTCTGTCACGCAGGCTGGAGTGCAATAGTGCGATCTTGGCTCACTGCAGCCTCAGTCTACCAGGCTCAGGTGATCCTATCTCAGCTTCTCGAGTAGGTGGGACTACAGGCATGTGCCACCACGCTTGGTGAATTAAAAAAAATTTTTTTTGTAGCGATACGGTCTCACTATATTGCCCAGGCTGGTTTTGAACTCCTGGGCTCAAGCGATCCTCCCACCTCAGTGTCTCAAAGTACTGGGATTACAGGCGTGAGCCTCCACACCCGGCCAACTCAACATACTAGGATTACAGGCGTGAGCCTCCCACCTCAGCCTCTCACAGTACTGGGATCACAGATGTGAACCTCTATGCCGGGCCTGCAGAACCTACATAGAACCCACACCTGGTCCGCAGACCCCACACCCGATCCACAGAACCCACACCTGGCAGCAGAACCTCTTATTTTTTTTTTGAGTTGGAGTCTCACACTGTCATCCACGTTGGAATGCAGTGGAGCGATCTCAGCTCACCGCAACCTCTGCCTCCCGGGTTCAAGAGATTCTCCTGCCTCAGCCTCTCAAGTAGCTGGGATTATGGGCGTCTGCCACCACGCCCAGCTAGTTTTTGTATTTTTAGTAAAGACGGGGTTTCACCATGTTGGCCAGTCTGGTCTCTAACTCCTGACCTTGTGATCTGCCTCCCTCAGCCTCCCAAAGTGTCAGGATTGCAGGCGTGAGCCGCCTTGCCCGGCTGGCAAACAAAACCTCTTTATTTTTTTTTTTTTTAGACGGAGTCTCGCTCTGTCGCCCAGGCTGGAGTGCAGTGGCCGGATCTCTGCTCACTGCAAGCTCCGCCTCCCGGTTCTCCTGCCTCAGCCTACCGAGTGGCTGGGACTACAGGCGCCCGCCAGGTCGCCCGGCTAGTTTTTTTGTATTTTTAGTAGAGACGGGGTTTCACCGTGTTAGCCAGGATGGTCTCGATCTCCTGACCTCGTGATCCGCCCGCCTTGGCCCCCCACAGTGCTGGGATGACAGGCGTGAGCCGCCGCGCCCGCCCAGCTGTAACCTCTTTACCTTGTGTTCCATGGGCTCCTTTTCTGTGGGTCAAAATCCCCCTGGGACCCTAAACTGAAGACCTTACAAGGGTGGGTGGTAAGTCCAATAAACAGGATTTCATCTTCTGGAGCTCCTGGATTTCATCATCCCACGGGCCACAGTGCAGCGACAGAACCTCCTCAGCCTTCTGTATTGTGCTCAGGGCTTCGGGTACTGCAAACCTGAGCCGAGGGAGGTAAGAGGAGTTAGTTCACTGATTCGTGAGGCAAATGTTAATTGAGGGCCTACTCACACACCGTGAAGAACGTAAGATCATTTCTGTCATCAAGGATCTTACAATCTAGAACAGTAAGTAAGACACTGTCACAAACACGCTGTAAAGCAGAATGTGAGAAAAAAGTTATAAAAGAGAGTATAGATGCCAGGATCCTGAGAACAAGAGGCAAATCTCAAAGCTTTTTTTTCTTTGAGACGGAGTTTCACTCATCGCCCAGGTAGTGGTGCGATCTCAGCTCACTGCAACCTCTGCCTCCCGGGTTCAAGTGATTCTCCCACCTCAGCCTCCTGAGTAGCTGGGTGCCACCACACCCGGCCTCAAAGTTTTCATCTGGTATTGACCACAGGTTACACAGCAGTTTTCATTTTAGAGTAACCATTTTAGGGCTGACCTCTGACCTAACTCTGCCGCCCGTTTCCCTCTCTCTGACCAAAAAGAATGCCTCTGTGTCTTGGGTATCAGGCCTACTCACCATTCATAGCCTTAGGTTGAATCTTTTTTTTTTTTGAGACAGAGTCTTGATCTGTCGCCCAGGCTGGAGTGCAGTGGCTGGATCTCAGCTCACTGCAACCTCCGCCTCCCGGGTTCACGCCATTCTCCTGCCTCAGCCTCCCGAGTAGCTGGGACTACAGGCGCCCGCCACCTCGCCCGGCTAGTTTTTTGTATCTTTTAGTAGAGACGGGGTTTCACCGGGTTAGCCAGGATGGTCTCGATCTCCTGACCTCGCGATCCACCCGCCTTTGCCTCCCAAAGTGCTGGGATGACAGGCTTGAGCCACCGAGGATGAATCTTTAAACACTTTCTCATAGCAATGTACACCAAGGGCAGCTTTACCAAGGTTAGAGGTGTTTCCCCCAGAAATCCTGAAATTGGGCCCTAAATGGTCTCAGTAGCAAAAGTGGATTTGGCATTAGTGCATCAGTGTGCTGTTCTTTCCTTTTAACCTTCAAAGCAGGTTCCTCTGCTTAGAACAGAGGATTAAAAAAAAAAAAAAAAAGCTGGGTGCGGTGGCTCATGCCTCCAATCCCAGCACATTGGGAGGCCGAGGCGGGTGGATCGCTTGAGGTTGGGAGCTCGAGACCAGACTGACCAACATGGGAAAGCCTGTCTCTATCAAAAAATATAAAATTAGCTGGGCGTGGTGGTGCATGCCTCTAATCCAGCTACTCGGGAGGCTGAGGCAGGAGTATCACTTGAATCTGGGAGGCGGAGGTTGTGGTGAGCTGAGATCGCGCCATTGCACTCCAGCCTGGGCAACGAGAGTGAAACTGCATCTCAAAAAATAACAACAACAACAAAAAAGCAGGGTTTCTCAGCCCTGATACTATTGACACTGTGGGTGAATCCTTCTTTGCTAGGGCTGGTGGAAGCACTGTCCTGTACACGGCAGGATGCTTAGCAGCACCTCTGGCCTCTTTCCACTAGATGCCAGTAGCACCCCCCTTCCAAGTCACGACAATCAAAAATGTCTCCAGAGATCGCCTGAGCCCAGGAGTTTGAGGAAGCAGTGAGCTGTGACTGTGCCACTGCACTCTAGCCTGGGCAAGACAGCAAGACCCCTTCTCAAAAAAAAAAAAAGTCTCCAGGCAGTGCCACATGTTGTCTGGGGGTAAAATCAGCCCTGATTCCCTGGTTCAAGCAAATGCGTTACAAGGAACAGGATGCAGAGTAGGGAGAAGGCAGAGAGCCTGGAGTTGAGAGTGCTGGGGATGAGACAGCCAAGGGGGCTGTGATGAACCTGAGAACAATGGGAAGGAACACTATCCTGGAGGTGGGTGGCGCTGCCTGGTCAAGTGCTCTCCGGGAAATTCACTTGCGATCTAAAAGCTTTCCCCATATCTCCCAGGAGGAAATTCTTTTTTTTTTTTTTTTTTGAGACAGAGTCTCGCTCTGTCACCCAGGCTGGAGTGTGGTGGCGCGATCTCGGCTCACTGCAAGCTCCGCCTCCCAGGAGGAAATTCTAAAGCGTTAAGTTTGTTAGCAAAACAGAAGGCAAAGCTCTCTCCTAAGGAGGAAATAAGTTTCAACATGCTTTTAAAAACACCATAGGAAAAAAGTAATGCCCAGAAGAGCCTAGAAAAAGAACAGTGTGTGCCCTGTGAGGTGGGAAGAGGACTCACCCGTTGAAAAAGATCTGGGCCAGTTTGAAGAGCTCATGGCCCATTTCAACACTGGACGGCCCGTGGCGAACCTCCACCACGCGGAGACTCTTCTGTAGATGGGTGGCTGACTTTTGCCAGTCCCCTGTGAGAAGAGAAAAGTCTTGTTCCAGAAAAGAACCACAGTCAACTGTGGATGCACATTTTTGGGGTGAGAAAACGGAATGAAAGGGGGAGCAGCGTCAGTGTACAGAGTGGGGGATAACCAGGCAGACAAGGCTGGGGCCACGATGAAACACCCGCAGCAGCCTGTTCCTGACGCAGAACATGAAGGCCGACGCCGTACCTAAGGCAGCACAGGCCCGGGCCAGGCCATCTGCGATCTCTCCCACCATGGCGTGCTCTGCCCACAGGAAGCTCTCGGCATCACGCTGGCACCCCGACAGCAGCTGAACGGCTCGCTCTGTCAATTCAGAGGAAAGACGCCTCACTACAGACACAAGCCCAGTCCTAGAAATGAGAACCCGGGTCTCCAATTCTCCGAATCAGCTGGGCTGAATGTGGACATTCCCCTTGGCTTCCCTGGGTTGTCCCCAACCCACAGCGTCTCTTCCAGTAAAGCTGCTGTTCTCTTACGTTTTCTCTGTCAGTGGAGAAAGGCGCTAGGGGAGGCCTTCCCACATCTACCCTGGGTTTACATCAACTTGCCAACTCGACCAACTCTACCTTCCACGTATGGCCATGATTTCTCCTGACCCTGAAATCTAAGCTAAAGGTCAGCTTTCATAAAGCAGGGAAAATACAATCCCATGACGTCAAGCTCTAAGGCAGGGTTTTCAAGGGCGATGGGGAGCTCCACAACTCTCTTTCTGAAAAAGGCAAGACACTCCTATCAGCTGGGCTCTCGCCCCACTGCTCTCCAGCACAAACCAGCTCTGACCAGGGCAGAACCGCCCTTCTAGGAAGTTACGTTGCTAGGCCCTGCAATTAAAATAAATGACACTGAACTTCTGGACCTGCACAAAACTCACGGATGTCAGTGATGACCTGTTAGGGGGCAGGGGTACTTCAACTTAGCAATCGGATGCAGAAGGAAACAACAGCTGAAATCACCTGGCCCCTTTTCAAGGGCCCCACAGTAACAGGGCTGGTCAGGGTTTGGTCTCACTGGCCTATATAGCCATCTTGTGGCTGGCATGGAGATAATGACATTCAATTCTTCCATCAGTACTGAGTATCCTTGAGTCCAAAATGGTATCAGAATGAATAAAAGGGACGGGGCTGGAGGACCAAAGCCGGGAGCCAGTCTCACCCAGTTCCCCATCTCTGAGAAGCTTCTGGGCCACTCCGACCTGCTGCTGAAGGTCCTGTAACCGAGAGACTAGGTCGTCTCTGCTGACGACGGATTCTGCACAAGATCTGTTGCCACAGCGCAGCACGCCATCTCCCTGTGGAAGTCAGTTTTCTCTTTATTCCAACGCCAGGGTCGGTTATCAACATTGCCTGTGCTTCCATTATAGGATTGCTCCATAGTTTCTTACCTCATGGAGGAAAGAGACGCCTGTAATAACACATCACGACTAAAGCCTGACAGAATTTGGTTTGATGGAGGCAGTTCTAATGAAGGCAGGAGTTGATCCCACCTGAGGTTTCATTCTTGGAACAGAACGGGGATAGTGCACCATTTCTTTCCATTTCTATAGCCCCTCTCGTCGCTTTTTGGGGCCAGGACTTTAGATGACGAACATTTCTAGTGGTTATGAAAAAGTCCTACGAAAACCAATAGAAAGGCCAGGCGCGGTGGCTCACGCCTGTAATGCCGGGACTCTAGGAGGCCGAGGTGGGTGGATCACGAGGTCAGGAGATCGAGACCATCCTGGCCAACATGGTGTAACTCCGTCTCTACTAAAAAGACAAAAAATTAGCCGGGAGTGGTGGTCACGGGTGCTTGTAGTCCCAGCTACTTGGGAGGCTGAGGTCGGAGAATGGCGTGAATCAATCCAGGAGGCGGAGCTTGCAGTGAGCTGAGATCGCGCCACTGCACTCCGGCCTGGGCGACAGAGCGACACTCCGTCTCACAAAAAAAAAAAAAAAAAAAAGAAAGAAAACCAATAGAAAGGCTGGGTGCAGTGGCTCACGCCTGTAATCCCAGCGCTTTGGGAGGCCGAGGCGGGTGGGTCTCTTGAGGCCAGAAGATTGAGACCAGTCTGGCCAACACGGAGAACATGGCCAACCCATCTCTACTGAAAATACAAAAATTAGCTGGGCGTGGTGGCGTATGCCTGTAATCCCAGCTACTTGAGGCAGGAGAATTGCTTGAATCTGGGAGGTTGCGGCTGTGGTAAGTGGAGATCGTGCCACTGCACTCCAGCCTGGGTGACAGGGCGAGACCCCATCTCAGGAAAAAAAAAAAAAAAAAAAAAAAAAAAAGAAAACCAATAGAAAAAGGTGTCAGGTGTGATCGGCCTGCATTTGACCTCGGGTCTGCAAATTTAGCTTTTCTAACACAACCAGCTCTGCTTTCTAACACAACCAGCTCTGCGTTCCACTCATGCCTCTCCGAAGAAGAATACGGCACCTCTGGCAGAGGGGAAAACCTGAGGTGGGCATCTGCTGTGCTTCAAAGGCCAGTATCTATTTTCTCATTTGGCAACAGCAACCCAGTTTCTCATGAGGATCCCTCTCACCCTCAGTCCCACGGCTGGTGCCCTACAGCTGAGGGTGGGGCATGTGGCTCACATATAGCTCCTTCCTCTGGCCCAAATGGCTGGTGGAAAACTTGCCACAGTTCTCGGGTCAATGAAACTCAGTAGCGTCTTTGCCCAGGCTGCTGTTAGAGCAGCGTGTGCTCTTATCCTCCTTGGCAGGAGGTCCGCAGGCTGCTGGCAGCTCTCCTGCACCATAACAGGGAAGTCTGTGTGAGGATGGGCCACCATGGAGAAAATGAAGCTGAGAGGGGTGGACAGAAAGCCCCTGGATCAAGCTGTATCTTAAGTAGCCTTATCCCGGAATTTTTTTCTTGAAATTTTTTTTTGGTAGAGACAGGGTCTTGCTATGTTGCCCAGGCTGGTCTCGAACTCCTGGCCTCCAAGTGATCTCCCCACCTCAGCCTCCCAAAGTGCTGGGATAATAGGTAAGTGTCACTGTGCTTGGCCTATCCTGGGACTTTTCAATGACTTACTTGAGCAAATAGATTCCCAGTCTCCCCCAAATCCCACACCAGCTCAGAAGGGATATTCTGTCCTTTATAAGAGAAACATTAAACAGAACCTTTCCCTGTGGTTTCTCTGGAGGGGATGCAGTGTATGCGATGACTGGCTACAATGGGGGATGACTGGCTACAATGGAGGATGACTGGCTGGCTACAATGGAGGCGGCTTCCTCCCAAACACTGATCACCCTGGGCTGGAAAACTGACCTCCGGGAAAAGTAGAGGGGAGAGGAGACAATTACCTGCAGGGGCGCTCTGCAACTGCTGCAACAGAATGCTTTCCACCTGGGCCCTGCAGCCATCCTGTGTGCCTCCGTCTGACAAGGTGGACAGGTGCAGTCAAAGAAATACTGAGACCTCAGCTTCTGCTGCCTTTCAGCAACCCCCATCCGGCTCTTGTGAGGCCCTGGAGGGAGATCACCCTCAGCCAATATTGAAAGCAAGAGAGAGTCAAACACTACTTAAAAACCTTCAGCCTAGCGGAGGGTCTGGACAATTACTTATCCTGGGACAGCTAACCTTTACTCAAAACATTTGTGGAACTGGATACTAAAATAAGCTTCCAAGTTGCTGAGACAGGAAGAAAGAGAAGCCAAGAAGTTGTTCCTAGCCCATTTTCAGAATAGGAAATTTATAGTGATTAAACAGAGCAAGACATAGTTTAGCCACAATGGAGCCCCAGTACGAAGGCCCTTCCTTCCTTCCTCCCTTCCTTGTTTTAGGCCTAAGTGTTCACTGCCTCTTCCAGGAAGCAGACAGTAGACAGGCCTGGTGGCTTGCTGACTCGCGTCCCCCTGTCCTTTTCTGTCGGAGAAGGGCAGCACAGCAGCGCGGAGGGATGGCTCACCGTAGCAGTGGAGAATCTCTTGCCCCTTTCCAATCCGCTGTGACGCCCGGATGGTGGCGACAGTGCTAGTGAAGGACACGCTGGTGTTGGGGCTGCAGGAGTGGTTCAGGAGGCTGATGACAGGGAAGATGCCTGTGGCAAGGCGCACCTGCCTGCTGTCGGTAACGATGCTCCCTTTAGACCCTGACAGGGCAAGAGGAAAGAAGGAAAAAGGTGTCAGGACACGAGCCCTGGCCTCGCCGTCTATTCCTCAGAAGATGAGCCGGGCAGCTAGGCCTGCAGCCCGTGTGAGTCATGGCGCCACGGCCGGATCCAATGTAAATCAGATGGACCATGACTCACGGCAAGCTCCAGTCCCCAGGAAGCAAAGTGGATGAACCACATCAAGTCCACGGGAGTCCTGGAACCTGATGACTGTGTCTCTACACCACGAAATAGCCAAAGATGAGAACTTAGAGAAAAGCAATAAAAAAGGAATGAAGAGTAGGGAGCGTTCTAGATAGTTTCATGATGTTCCTGAGGGAGAACACAGAAACCAGCGCCCCTGTCAAGGTGACTTTCCAAAGACTTTTAGAGCCCAAAGGCTTTTGTTTATCTGATCTTTGGCTGGTTAATAGAACAAGCGACCTAGTTACTAACCCGAACTTTATATATTTAAGCAGGCTGAGCACCAGGGCTCCTGCCTGTAACCCCGAGGCTCAGGCAGAAGGATTGCTTGAGCCCAGGAGTTCAAGGCCAGCCTGGACAACACAGCTAGATTTGGTCTCTAAAAAAAAAAAATTTAAAAAAATTAGCCAGCCATAGTGGTGCAGATCTGTAGTCCCAGCTACTCAGGAGGCTGAGGCAGGAGGATCAACTGAGCCCCGGAGTGTGAGGCTGCAGTGAGCCATTATTGCACCACTGCACTCCAGCCTGGGTGACAGCAGGCCCTGTCTGGGAAAAAAAAAACATAAAAAAATAAAAATAAATAAATAAATAAATAAATATTTTTAAAAAGTTTTACCATATTTGTAAAATTTATTATTTTTTTCTTTTTTGGTCTTTTCAAACCCATAGTAGTTTACTTTAAAATTTTGTTCATTTTGGCTGGGTGCAGTGGTTCACGCCTGTAATCTCAGCACTTTGGGAGGCCGAGGCAGGCAGATCACAAGGTCAAGAGATCGAGACCATCCTGGCTAACACAGTGAAACCCCATCTCTACTAAAAACACAAAAAATTAGCCGGGCGTGGTGGCGGGCGCCTGTAGTTCCAGCTACTCGGGAGGCTGAGGCAGGAGAATGGCGTGAACCCGGGAGGTGGAGGTTACAGTGAGCCGAGATCGCGCCACAGCACTCCAGCCTGGGCGACAGAGTGAGACCCTGTCTCCAAAAAAAAAAAAGAAAAAAAAAATTTGTTCATTTCAGAAAACATAGTGGCTAATAAGCATTTTAAAAGTCCACTTGTACATTTCACTTAGCCAGAGGCTCCACCTGTGCCGGTTTTTGTCAAAGTCATCTGTCCTAGGAGTATGTACAGTAAAGATAATCCTGGGCATACAGAAATGCTTCAATTATGTTCAGTAGCCTCAGTTTAAGCATGAGGCAAATTATGTTTCCAACAAAACAGGCTGGAAGATAAAAGATACTAGTATTTAAGAGGAAACATTCAGTTTTCTGGAAAACTGGAAAAAGCATCATATCACCGAACACATGCCAGGAATCTCAAAAAAACCACTCAACAGGCTGGGCACCATGGCTCATGCCTATAATCCCAGCACTTTGGAAGGCTGAGGTGGGCGGATCACCTCAGGTCAGAAGTTTGAGAGCAGCCTGGCCAAAATGGCAAAACCCTGTCTCTACTAAAAATACAAAAATTAACTGGGCACGGTGGCATGTGCCTGTAGTCCCTGCTACTCTGGAGGCTGAGGTACAAGAATTGCTTGAATTCAGGAGGCAGAGGCTGCAGTGAGCCAAGATCACACAACTGCACTCCAGCCTGGGTAACAGAGCAAAACTCTGTCTCACAAAACAAAAAAATTCACAAAGAAATAAATAGTCTAGGTATAAATGTAATGGCTAAAGAAAATATTACGAACCATTGCGTGAAAATGTTTTATAGGCTGGGTGCTGTGGATCATGCCTGTAATCCCGGCACTTTGGGAGGATGAGGCAGGAGGATCACTTGAGGTCAGGAGTTTGAGATAAGCCTGGCCAACACGGTGAAACCTCGTCTCTACTAATATAAAAACTTAGCTGAGCATTGTGGTGTGCACCAGTAATCCCTGCTACTCGGGAGGCTGAAGCTGGAGAATCACTTGAAACTGGGAGGCAAAGGTTGCAGTAAGCCAAGATCGCACCACTGCATTCCAGCCTGGGCGACAGAGCGAGACTCTGTCTCCGAAAAAAAAAAAAAATAAGTTTTATAAAGGAAAACACTAAATGTAGGAATAATAGGAATAATGTTGCCTCTCTGGAGGCAATTCTACTATCTGTTGCTAAGATACAAGAATAGAACAAGAATAGAGCAAGTAAATACATTTCACAGGGAATCCAAATGACTCAATTCTAGTTAATAATTCTACAAATTGTATTAAAATCTCTCATCAGAGCTTCTCCGAAGTGCCTCACTGATTTTGTTTCTCCTTCTCCGCCTTGTTCAATACCCACCTTCTGGTATATGTGCTAACAAGCAGTGAAAATGCTAAAAGGCAGGTGGCAGGAAGGAGCCGGCCAGGGCACGGACAATTTGTAGTCGGAATAATCAGCGTGTGCATAATTAAAAGTGGACTTGCATTGCCAACTACTGATAACTGGCAATCTACATTAGAACCGCTGCTAAAATTTTCCAGAAAAGCATGATCACACTACAGTGAGTAATGTCAGCTTCGTGAATTATTTATAGATTACCCTCTGACAGAAGTAGGCCCAGGAACTGTGGGTATTTATGTCAGCGCTAAATCTCTAATTATTTCTAAAAAATTAAGTATCGATTTTTAAAAATTACTCAATATTTTGCATTAATCATCTATTAGTAGAGATAACAGAAAGTGAGAATATGTATGTACTCCATCAACCAAATTTAATCTGTGACATTTTGTATTAAAATAAAGAGGGAGGCCGGGCGCGGTGGCTCAAGCCTATAATCCCAGCACTTTGGGAGGCCAAGACGGGCGGATCACGAGGTCAGGAGATCGAGACCATCCTGGCTAACACGGTGAAAACCCATCTCTACTAAAAAATACAAAAAACTAGCCGGGCGAGGTGGTGGGCGCCTGTAGTCCCAGCTACTCGGGAGGCTGAGGCAGGAGAATGGTGTAAACCCGGGAGGTGGAGCTTGCAGTGAGCTGAGATCTGGCCACTGCACTCCAGCCCGGGAGACAGAGCGAGACTCCGTCTCAAAAAATAAATAAATAAATAAAGCGGGAGTGACTCTATACCAAAAGGGTATCTTGCTAATATCCCTAGTGTGTTTATTTTTATTTATTTATTTATTTATGAGACATGGTCTCACTCTGTTGCCCAGGCTAGAATGCAGTGGCATGAGCTAGGCTCACTGCAACCTCCGCCTCCTGAGTTCAAGTGATTCTCCTGCCTCAGCCTCCTGAGTAGCTGGGACTACAGGCGCCCGCCACGACCGGCTAATTTTTGTGTTTTTAGTAGAGATGGGGGTTTCACCATGTTGGCCAGGCTGGTCTCGAACTCCTGACCTCATGATCCACCCGCCTTGGCCTCCCAAGGTGTTGGGATTACAGGCATGAGCCACCATGCCTGGCCATCCCTAGTGCATTTAAACTGGGATTCACGTAAAGAAAAAAGATTCGGCCGGGCGTGGTGGCTCAAGCCTGTAATCCCAGCACTTTGGGAGGCCGAGACGGGCGAATCACGAGGTCAGGAGATCGAGACCATCCTGGCTGACACGGTGAAACCCCGTCTCTACTAAAAAATACAAAAAAAAAAAAAAAAAACTAGCCGGGCGAGGTGGCGGGCGCCTGTAG
>NC_045449.1:1606566-1619388 GCF_002776525.5 Piliocolobus tephrosceles
AAAAAAAAAAAAAAAAACTAGCCGGGCGAGGTGGCGGGCGCCTGTAGTCCCAGCTACTCGGGAGGCTGAGGCAGGAGAATGGCATAAAACCCGGGAGGCAGAGCTTGCAGTGAGCTGAGATCCGGCCACTGCACTCCAGCCTGGGCGACAGAGCGAGACTCTGTCTCAAAAAAAAAAAAAAAAGAAAAAAAGAAAAAAGATTCATTCACAATACTTTGAGAATATACATCCTCTGGAATATATTTTGCATAATGAGAAAATTGTGGGTGTGTGTCTAATCAAGGACCCAAACTGAAGATAGATTCCTTCGGCCAGGCGCGGTGACTCATGCATGTAATCCTAGCACTTTGGGAGGCCGAGGCTGGTGGATCGTGAGGTCAGGAGATCGAGACCATCCTGGCTAACATGGTGAAACCCCGTCTCTACTTAAAATAGAAAAAATTAGCCGGGCGTGGTGGCGGGCGCCTGTAGTCCCAGCTACTTGGGAGGCTGAGGCAGGAGAATGGCATGAACCCGGGAGGCAGAGTTTGCAGTGAGTGGAGATCATGCCAGTGAACTCCAGCCTGGGTGACAGAGCAAGACTCCATCTCAAAAAAAATAAAAATAAAAATAGATAAAGTAAAAAAAAAAAAGATAGATTTCTTCATTGCTAAAGAGTGAAAGCAATGGGCAGTGAATTGATAGGAAGTGGCAGGACACAGAAACCCAGTAAAACCGTGTTATGACAGGAATCCAAATAGATCACGAAGGTACCATTCCCACGGAGACAGAGCCACATGTCACGGTCTAGAAAATCATCAGTGGCCAGTTCTGTCCCTGGAGATAAGCCCTGGTGAGAGGTTTCTGGGGAACTTTGATTAAATAGAATTTATGCAAAGATAATAACATACATTTTTATAGGTTTTTGTCAAAGTCTATCCTAGTTAACACTTTAATCCTTCGCCTGCACTGCTAATGAAACAGATGCTAATGAAATTCAACGAGAACACTAAATTGGGAGGCATCGGAACCCCGAAGAAATAATAAAAAGGGATATAACAAGATTAGAAATATGAGCAGACTAAAACAAAGTGAGATGAAATTTAAAAATGAAAGTGAAACTTGCTGGTGGGTGCGTAACAGTGGAACTTTCCTGGAGGGCAATTTTGCAAGATGTATTAAGTGCCTTAAAAAGGGTCACAGAAGGCCGGGTGCAGTGGCTCACGCCTGTAATCCCAGTACTTTGGGAGGCTGAGGTGGAAGGATCGCTTGAGCCCAGGACCTCAAGGTTACAGTGATCTATGATAGCCCCACTCCACTCCAGCCTAAGTGACAGAGTGAGACCCTGTCAAAAAGAAAAAGAAAAAAAGCCACTAATTGAAATTACAAAAGGAATACGTGGTAGTCAGAGAAAAATTAAAAGAACTGAACATTACAGAGAAAATGACAGTCACCTGTAATGCCATCACGCAGATATAACATGTTGTCTTTAAATCCTAACCTAAAATGCATTTTAGTATTAAAAATACAGGTCTGGCGCGGTGGCTCACCCCTGTGATCCCAGCACTTTGGGAGGCCGAGGAGGCAGGAGGATCACTTCAGCTCAGGAGTTTGAGACCAGCCTGGGCAATGTGGCAAAACCCTGTCTCTACAAAAAATACAAGTTAGCCCGGTGTGGTGGTGCACACCTGAGCCCAGCTACTTGGGTGCCTGAGGAGGGAGGACCACTTGAACCCTGGAGGTCGAGGCTTCAGTGAGCTGAGATCGTGCCACTGCACTCCAGCCTGGGCAACAGAGACCCCGTCTCAAAAAACAAAAACAAAACTAATAAAACAACTTGCTGCTGTGATAGGCCCACAAGAGTATCTGGTTAATTACTAGAGAGCGGTTAGAGAGTGACCGTTTTTATTTATCACTATTTTATTTATCATTATCGATAAATAACATCGATCATGACCGATTTTATGTATCACTATCAATATAGTGCTTGCGCACATGTGCTTTTAACAGCTGTACTGAGAATCTGTCTACCATAAAATTCACTTACGGGTACGATTCAGTGCTTTTTTGGGGGGAAATTTACATGATTGGGCAAACAGGACCACAACCGGTTTTACATTGTCATCATTATGCACATTTTTATTTTATTTTCTATTTTATTTTATTTTTTTTGAGACGGAGTCTCACTCTGTCGCCCGGGCTGGAGTGCAGTGGCCGGATCTCAGCTCACTGCAAGCTCCGCCTCCCGGGTTCACGCCATTCTCCTGCCTCAGCCTCCCGAGTAGCTGGGACTACAGGTGCCCGCCACCTTGCCCGGCTAGTTTTTGTATTTTGTTTGTTTGTTTGTTTTAGCAGAGACAGGGTTTCACCATGTTAGCCAGGATGGTCTCGATCTCCTGACCTCGTGATCCGCCCGTCTCGGCCTCCCAAAGTGCTGGGGTTATAGGCTTGAGCCACCGCACCCGGCCCGTTTTTATTTTTATCTTGCTTTTTTTAGACAGGGTCTCACTCCGTTGCCCAGGCTGTCGTGCAATGGGCTGACCTCAGCTCACTGCGGCCTTGACCTCCTGGGCCCAAGTTGTCCTCCCACCTCAGACTCCCGAGTAGCTGCAACAAGCGTGCACCACCACACTCAGCTAATTTTTGTAGACACAATTTAGCCATGTTGCCCAGGGTGGTCTCTAACTTCTGGGCTCAAGTAATCCTCCCACCTCAGCCTTTCAAAGTGCTGGGACTACAGGTGTGAGCCACTGTGCCTGGCCGCTAGGCATATTTCTAAACGTTGATTTTAAGAGCTGTGGAGTTGCTAGAGATGTTCCCTCATTTGGTCCATTTACATCTTAATTTTTGTTTATGAGGTTTTTTCGGGGGGGAGGTTGTTAAAACAATGACAATTTCATTTGCTCACAATTCTGTACCGCAGCAGTTTTGGCTCAGCTCAGTTGAATATTTTTTTTTTTCCCTGCTAGTTTTGCCTGGGGCTTACTCACATGCCTGCATTCCTGTGGCAGGTGGTCTTTTATCCTCAAGGCAGCCAGCCCAGGCTTGTTCACAGGGCTACAGTATCATTCCAAGACGGTGACAGTGGAGGCAATTAAGGCTTAGACTCCAAAGTTACATAATGTCACTTCTGTCTATTGGTCAAAGCAACTTACAGAGCTAGCCCAGATTTAAGGGAAGGGGAAAAAAAACTCCACTTTTTAACAAGAGAAGCAGCAATGTCAAGCTGCAAAGAGGCAACTTACAGGGATGGGAGAAATTGTGGTCATGTTTGCAAACAGCTTTCCTCAGAGGCTCTGAGGCTTATCCAATCTCATCATGTCCATGATGACACTGAGATACACAGAAGTTCAGGAGATTAGGTCTTCTGCCTCTCAGTGTGGTGTTTTTTTTTTTTTTTTTTTTTTTGAGACGAAGTTTCGCTCTTGTTGCCCAGGCTGGAGTGCAGTGGTGTGATCTCGGCTCACTGCAACCTCCGCCTCCCAGATTCAAGCGATTCTCCTGCCTTGGCCTCCTGAGTAGCTGGGACTACAAGTGCCCTCCACCTCGCCCGGCTAATTTTGTGTATTTTTAGTAGAGACGGGGTTTCACTGTGTTAGCCAGGATGGTCTCCATCTCCTGACCTTGTGATCCGCGCCTCAGCCTCCCAAAATGCTGGGATTATAGGAGTGAGGCACCTCACCCAGCCAACGACGAGCTGTTCTTTTGTTGTTGTTCCCAGTGGTGGGGTCTTGCTGTGCTGTCCAGGCTGGTCTCAAACTCCAGGGCTCAAGTGTTCCTCCCGTCTCAGCCTCCTATCTATCTATACAGAGAGAGAGACTTGCTCTGTCGCCCTGGCTGGCAAGCAGTGGCGCGATCTCAGCTCACTGCAAACTCCATCTTCCAGGTTCAAGCCATTCTCCTGCCTCAGCCTCCCGAGTAGGTGAGATTACAGGCACCTGCCATCACGCCTGACTAATTTTTGTATTTTTAGTAGAGATGGGGTTTCACCATGTTGGCCAGGCTGGTCTCAAACTCCTGACCTCAGGTGATCCGCTCACCTCAGCCTCCCAAAGTGTTGGGATTACAGGTGTGAGCCACCGTGCCTGGCCTGTTGAGACAGGGTCTCACTCTGTCAACCAAGATAGAGTGCAATGGCACCATCACAGCTTACTGCAGCCTTGACTTCCTGGCTCTACGGATCTTCCCACCTCGGCTTCCTGAGTGGCTGTGACCACAGGCGTGTGCCACCGTGCCCAGCTAATTTTTAAACTTTTTTGTAGAGATGGGCTCTTGCAGTGTTTCCCAGACTGGTCTCCAACTCCCGGGCTCAAGTGATTCTCCCACCTCAGTCTCCCAAAGTGCTGGGATTGCAGGCGTGAGCCACCGTGCTTGGCTTTGATCCGTTCTTGAGCAATGTTTCTTTTATTTTTCTGAATTATGGTTAAATATGTTCCTTAAAAGTTTTAAAGAATTCACATGGAAAAAAATGGATCTGGCTTATTTTTATGGAAATATTTTGATAACTCGTCTACAATTACTGGGTTTTTAAAGTGCTTTCCTCCTTCTGGGACAATTTAGGCAATTTTTTTTTCCTTTTCTTTTTTTTTTTTTTTTTGATACGGAGTCTCGCTCTGTCTCCCAGGCTGGAGTGCAGTGGCCAGATCTCAGCTCACTGCAAGCTCCGCCTCCTGGGTTTACGCCATTCTCCTGCCTCAGCCTCCCAAGTAGCTGGGACTGCAGGCGCCCGCCACCAAGCCTGGCTAGATTTTTGTATTTTTCAGTAGAGACGGGGTTTCACCATGTTAGCCAGGATGGTCTTGATCTCCTGACCTCGTGATCCGCCCGTCTTGGCCTCCCAAAGTGCTGGGATTACAAGCTTGAGCCACTGCGCCTGGCCTTTTTTTTCTTTTTTTAAAAATTATTATTTTTTAACAAACAGGGTCTCATCATGTTGCCCAGGCTGGTCTCAAACTCCTGGACTCAGGCAATTCTCCCACCTCGGTGTTCCAAAATGGTGGGATTGCAGGAGTGAGCCCCCATGCCTGGCTTTTTTTTTTTTTTAATTTAATCCCAAGAGGGGATCTTGCTCTGACGCCCAGGCTGGGGTCCAGTGGTACAGCCATAGCTCACTGCAGCCTTGAACGCGGGCTCAAGCCATCCTCCTGGGCCACCCTCCTGAGTAGCTGGGACTACGGGTGTATGCCACCATGCCTGGCCTTTTTATTTTTTATTTATTTATTTATTTTTTGAGTCGGAGTCTCGCTCTGTCGCCCAGGCTGGAGTGCAGTGGCACAATCTCGGCTCACTGCAAGCTCCGCCTCCCGGGTTCACACCATTCTCCTGCCTCAGCCTCCCAAGTAGCTGGGACTACAGGCACCAGCCACCTCGCCTGGCTAGGTTTTTGTATTTTTAGTAGAAATAGGGTTTCACCGTGCTAGCCAGGATGGTCTCAATCTCCTGACCTCGTGATCCGCCCGTCTCGGCCTCCTAAAGTGCTGGGATTACAGGTTTGAGCCACCGCAACCGGCCTCATTTTACATTTTGTAGAGATAGGGGTCTCACTCTGTTTCCCAGACTGATCTCAAACTTGTAGCTTCAAGTGATCCTCCTTCCTCAATTCCTAAACTATTGGGATTACAGGTGTGAGCCACAGTGCCTGCCTGGCTTTTTTTTTTTTTTTTTTTTTTTTTTGAGACGGAGTCTTGCTCTGACGCCCAGGCAGGATTGCAGTGGCGTGATCGTGGCTCACTGCAACCTCCGCTTTCTGGGTTCAAGCAATTCTCCTGTCTCAGCCTCCCAAGTAGGTGGGACTACAGGTGCAAGCCACCACGCCTGCCTAATTTTTGTACTTTTAGTAGAGACGGGGTTTCACCATGTTGCCCAGGATGGTCTCAAACACCTCACCTCAGGTGATCCACCAGCCTTGACCTCCCAAAGTGCTGGGATTACAGGCATGACTGCGCCTGGCCTGTGAGCTGTTTTTTTTTTTTTTTTTTTTGGGGAGAGATGGAGTCTTGCTCTGTCGCTCGGACTGGAGTGCAGTGGCCGGATCTCAGCTCACTGCAAGCTCCGCCTCCCGGGTTTATGCCATTCTCCTGCCTCAGCCTCCCGAGTAGCTGGGACTACAGGCGCCCGCCACCTCGCCTGGCTAGTTTTTTGTATTTTTTAGTAGAGACGGGGTTTCACCGTGTTAGCCAGGATGGTCTCGATCTCCTGACCTCGTGATCCGCCCGTCTCGGCCTCCCAAAGTGCTGCGATTATAGGCTTGAGCCACCGCGCCCGGCCTTTTTTTTTTTTAAATGTTTTCTCCTAGAACTATGGGAAATGTATACAATCATTTTAAAATTTAATCGTATAATGGGACCACTGTGTAAGTGTTTTTAATGTTAAAAAATCAGAAAAGTTCAAATGAGAGTAGCAATCACCTGTATGTCCACTTTCAGAATTAATCACTGTTCAGATTTTGGTATTTTTGCTTCCTCTGTTTCTTCTCTATACATATTTTAAAAACATTACATAAACAATAAATTACGCATAAAACATTAGAACCTCATAAAGCCACTGTCTCCAAACCACTTTCCATGACCCCAAGTAGCCAGTATTATAATATGTATCTATCCAGTTTTTTTTTTTTTCCCCAGACGAAGTCTTGCTCTGTCGCCCAGGCTGGAGTTCAGTGGCCGGATCTCAGCTCACTGCAAGCTCCGCCTCCCGGGTTTACGCCATTCTCCTGCCTCAGCCTCCCGAGTAGCTGGGACTACAGGCGCCCGCCACCTTGCCTGGCTAGTTTTTTTATTTTTTTTGTATTTTTTAGTAGAGATGGGGTTTTTCACTGTGTTAGCCAGGATGGTCTCGATCTCCTGACCTTGTGATCCACCCGTCTCGGCCTCCCAAAGTGCTGGGATTACAGGCTTGAGCCACCGTGCCCGGCCTCTACCCAGTTTTTATTAGCCACAGAATAAACACGTATTTTCCTTTTTTTTTTTTTTTTGAGACAGGGTCTGTCTCTGTTGCCCAGGCCCTAGTACAGCAGTGCAACTCATGTCTCACGGAAGCCTCCAACTCCTAGGCTCAAGTGATCCTCCCGCCTCAGCTTTCCAAGTAGCTGGGACCACGGGCACACACCACCATGCCTGGCTAACTTTTTTTTTTAGAGATGGGATCTTGAGGGCCAGGCACGGTGGCTCAAGCCTGTAATCCCAGCACTTTGGGAGGCCGAGACGGGTGGATCATGAGGTCAGGAGATCGAGACCATCCTGGCTAACACGGTGAAACCCTGTCTCTACTAAAAAATACAAAAAACTAGCCGGGCGACGTGGTGGGCGCCTATAGTCCCAGCTACTCGGGAGGCTGAGGCAGGAGAATGGCGTGAACCTGGGAGGCAGAGGTTGCAGTGAGCTGAGATCCGGCCACTGCACTCCAGCCTGGGTGACAGTGAGACCCCCTCTCAAAAAAAAAAAAAAAAAAAGAGATGGGATCTTGATACGTGGCCTAGTATAGTCTCAAATTCCTTAGCTCAAGCAATCTGCCCACCTCAGCCGCCCAAAGTGCTGGGATTAAAGGCGTGAGCCACTGCGGCTGGCTTCAGGTATTCTTTGTTTTTTTTTTTTTTTGAGACGGAGTCTCGCTCTGTCTCCCAGGCTGGAGTACGGTAGCGCAGTCTTGGCTCACTGCAAGCCCCGCCTCCCGGGTTCACGCCATCCTCCTGCCTCAGCCTCCCGAGTAGCTGGGACTACAGGTGCGTGCCACCACACCTGGCTAATTTTTGTATTTTTAGTAGAGATGGCGTTTCACCACGTTGGCCAGGATGGTCTCTATCTCTTGACCTCGTGATCTGCCTGCCTTGGCCTCCCAAAGTACTGGGATAATAGGTATGAGCCACTGCACCCGGCCCTATTAAGTATTTTAAAGGCAAGACATGGATTGAAGAGTTGGTAACTTTCTGCCATTTAATTGGGAAGCCCCATATATTTTTATGTTCAGAAAAACAGAACAAAATAAGTATATGAGAAAATGCAAGTGAGTGTACCCAAAGGATAACATAATTCTGGAAAAACACTCAACAGCTGTATTTTAGATGGTAGCAACGGCTCAAAGAAGCAAAGGAGGGCAGAGGAGAATACAGGCTAACTTGAAATGTGATTTAGTAGTCTCACGGGACCAGGCCAGTCCTATTTTTACACATTCCATGTGCTTCAGGATGGGGAAGAGAATCTTGGCCAAAACATGTCTGCTGAGATACCTATATTCCATATAACTTGCCTGCTGAATTAAACATAAACACACACATTAAAATAGGCTGACAAATTCTAGATGACCTAATGTGAGCAGATCAAATGAGCTAAGCATGTAGAGTTCAGTGAAGCCACATTTAATATTCATCTGTCTATAAAAACTCGGTTTAGCTAACACCTGGTTTCCTCCATCTCAAGAGAGTTAATCGAAAAAATTAAGAACAGTATAATGAACGGATTGAGTCAAAAAACATTTCCTGCTAAAATGAAGATCATAAAATAGAAAGACTACAAATGCCGCTTTTCTAATAATAGCTGTATCTGTTGTCAGTACAGTCACACTGGAGATGTCAAGCTGGATCATGATTCTCAGCACATCCAAGCTTCCCATCTATCTTTTTTTTTTTTGAGACGGAGTCCGGCTCTGTCTCCCAGGCTAGAGTACAATGGCGTGATCTCGGCTCACTGCAAGCCCCGCCTCCCGGGTTCACGCCATTCTCCTGCCTCAGCCTCCCCAGTAGCTGGGACTACAGGCGTCCGCCACCACGCCCGGCTAGTTTTTTGTATTTTTTAGTAGAGACGGGGTTTCACGGTGTTAGCCAGGATGGTCTCGATCTCCTGACCTCGTGATCCACCCGCCTCGGCCTCCCAAAGTGCTGGGATTACAGGCGCGAGCCACCGCGCCCGGCCCCCATCTATCTTAAGTAGTGTTATCTGTAGGCACCAGTTCAGGAAAGCAGGGCTGAGCCGGCTGGTGTGTGTTTAGAGGTGGTCCCTTGAGGTCTGGCCACCTGATCAAAGGACAGGCCGTATGTAGGCTGGCAGCTGCTGGTACAGTGTCGGGTGGAAGGCTGCACTGGGCTGAGTTCCTCTCTTGGAAATTTAGAAGAATGGGAAATCTTTGTCAAGTGGAAAGAGAAGACAGAGAGTAGCTGAGTGAGTTAAGGGTCTGATACCTGGCCAGGCGCGGTGGCTCACACTTGGAATCCCAGCACTTTGGGAGGCCGAGGTGGGTGGATCATCTGAGGTCAGGAGTTCGAGACCAGCCTGGCCAACATGGTAAAACCCCATCTCTACTAAAAATACAAAAATTAGCTGGGCGTGGTGGTGCATGCCTGTAATCCCAGCTACTCGGGAGGCTGGGGCAGGAGAATCGCTTGAATCCGGAGACGGAGGTTGCAGTGAGCTGAGATCGCGCCACTGCACTCCAGCCTGGGTGACAGGGCAACACTCCATCTCAGAAAAAAAAAAGAAAAAAGAGAGTTTGATACCTTACTCAACTACTGGGACTCTTCTTTCTGTAGTCTGGTTTGACTATTATTTCTGCCCTCCCTAAGGAGAAACTATATAGCTTTCTCTGGAATCTTGTGCATGTATTTTTTTTTTTTTTTTCTTAAGACAGGGTTTCACCCAGGCTGGAGTGCAGTGGCGCGATCATGGCTTACTGCAACCTCTGCGCCTGGGCTGAAGTGATTCTCCTGCCTTAGCCTTCCAGGTTCAAGCGATTCTCCTGCCTCAGCCTCCCAAGTAGCTGGGATTACAGGCGCACACCACTGTACCCGGCTAATTTTTGTATTCTGTCATGTTGCCCAGGCTAGTCTCGAACTCTTGACCTCAAGTAAGTGATCTGGCCCACCTCGGCCTCCCAAAGTGCTGGGATTACAGGCGTGAGCCACTGTGTCAGGCCTTTTGTGTATGTGCCTTATAACAAACTTGCTATTACTGTTTAAGACAGTTTTCCTTCATAACCAAAAAATTTCAGGTTGAGTGCAGTGGCTCACACCTGTAATCCCAGCACTTGGGGAGGCCGAGGCGGGAGGACTGCTTGAGCCCAGGAGTTCAAGACCAGCCTGGGCCACATAGCAAGTCCTCATCTCTATTAAAAACATTTTAAAAGGCTGGGTGAGGTGGCTCATGCCTGTAATCTCAGCACTTTGGGAGGCCAAAGTAGTTGGATCACCTGAAGGCAGGAGTTCAAGCCCCACCTGGCTAACAGGGCAAAACCCCGTCTCTACTAACAACACAAAAAAAATCAGTCAGGTGTGGTGGTGTATGCCTGTTATCTCAGTTACTTGGGAGGCTGAGGCATGAGAATCATTTGAACCTGGGAGGTGGAGGTTGCAGTAAGCCAAGATTGCACCGCTGCACTACAGCCTGGGAGAGAGCAAGACTCTGTCTCAAAAAAAAAAAAAAAAATTTTTTTGTCAGCAATATGAACTTTTTAAAGAATTTAAAAAGAATTTTACAAACATAGCTTTACACAACTCTGTAAAGTTAGCTGATATAAAACTACCCATTTTACATATGAGACACTGGGGCAGAATGGGATCAAATAATTTTTTTTTTTTTTTTTTTTTGAGACGGAGTCTCATTCTGTCGCCAGGCTGGAGTGCAGTGGCACGATCTCAGCTCACTGCAACCTCCACCTCCCAGGTTCAGGTGATTCTCCTGTCTCAGCCTCCCGAGTAGCTGGGACTACAGGTGTGCACCACCACGCCCAGCTGATTTTCTTAAATTTTATTTTTAGTAGAGATGGGGTTTCACCATGTTAGCCAGGATGGTCTTGATCTCTGGAGCTTGTGATCTGCCCACTTACCTGTGTGTTGTACGGTGGTCATTGCCTGAGCGTCAGTCTCCCTCTTACCTGTGTGTTGTACGGTGGTCATCGCCTGAGCGTCAGTCACCCTCTTACCTGTGTGTTGTATGGTGGTTATCGCCTGAGCATTACACTGCAGCTGTAACATGTGTCTCAGCATTGCCACTCCCCAGATAGTCACGTCGGGACACAACTCAGGTGTCGCTGCTGCTGTAAACTGAGAGGAGCTCACACCTGTTGGGATGGCCTGTGAACTGGCTGCTTCTAGCTGCCTGCACAGGACAGAAGCACAGACAGCACAGAGGAACTTGTGCTCTGCGCTATGGTTTTCAGTATGGGGCAAAAGGTTGAAGACAGCATTATAATTACTGTCATACTTCCCATTAGCATCGCATCCAGGAATCGGGGTTTCAACCCTGTTGCCATTTTTCTCACTCTCTCCTCGGCCACAATTAAGTGTCTTGACCTGATTGTTGCTTTCTGGTAAACAGATGTCCTTGTTACTAATCTTAACACAAAGCTTCTTTACGATTTTGCGAACATCCTCAAATCCCACCACAAGAGTCGACCTCAGGGCAATGTGGCAAAAGACACCCAGTGTGAGCAGCAGCCCCCCCAGAGGACATTCTGTCCTGTGGTAGTGCTCCCAGGCCTGCTGCAAACACTCCTGGCTGCAATACTTGGCATAACTGCATCCGTCACACGGAACTGTGGCCAAAGTGTGCTTCAAACATCGGTGACAATAGAGGTCCCCATTGGTGACTCTGGTGTCCCACTGGCTGTCTAGGCCGTGATGCGGTGGTGGCAGTTCTCCTGGGTTGAGAACACTCACAAAAGCATCCTCCTTCACCAGAAGCTCTCCTGGGAGAATATCTTTCGTGGCAACGAGATAGCGACCTTTTAAAGGATCTATGCACAAGCCGACGGATGATGAGGCATTGGAAAGTTGTTCATTCTCTCCCCTGAGCGCCACATCCTCAAGGGTTTTGGCCAGAGTTGCTGGGAAGGTTTCTGTGAGATTCTCCTTTTCCTGTACCTCCATTTTCAGATGATGGAGGTTTCTCTGCAGAGTCTGAGGGGGGACATGTGCTAGGGTTGGTGTGGCCGTGAAGTTCCTTTCAAGATCTCCGATGGTCTGGCTTGCCTCCTGGAGTCTCCCCAGGGCCACCAAACATTCTGCTTTACGTAACATGATCTTGGGCTGCAGTCTTTCTGGATAGCCATGCGTCTGTGCTCTGATAATGTCTTTAAGACATGTCTGAAAACAGAAAGAAAATCCCACCATGACCCTTGGTCCCTAGTCTTCAATGTTTACTGAAAGTATTTCCAAAAATCTATAGGAAAGTTAAAGATTATTAAAAATGGAACAATTACAACCACATGCTTATTTAGATCATATAGTTCTGTGTGATCCTTTCAGTGATTAGCACTACTTGTTGAGGATATGGGTACGCTTAATGTTCTTGGATTAAGTATTTCTATTTTTTAAGGAAAAAAAGTCTTCTGGATAGAAGAATTATAGTATGGTGACTAAGAGGCAGGCTTTGGAAAAAAAAAAAAGAGGCAGGCTTTGAGTCCAAGCAGACCACATGCAAATACACTCTGCCGGCCGGGCACGGTGGCTCATGTCTGTAATCCCAGCACTTTAGGGGGCCGAGGTGGGCAGATCACAACGTCAAGTGATCGAGATCATCTTGGCCAACACAGTGAAACCCCGTCTCTACTAAAAATACAAAAAATGAGCCAGGCGTGGTAGCATGCGCCTGTAGTCCCAGCTACTCAGGAGGCTGAGGCAGGAGAATCGCTTAAACCCGGGAGGCTGAGGTTGCAGCAAGCCGAGATCACACCACTGCACTCCAGCCTGGGTGACAGCGAGACTCTGTCTCACAAACAAACAAACACACTGTGCCTCTTACTAGCCACATGACCTTGTGCAATTGACTTAATTTCTCAGTGTCTTAATTTTATCTAAAAAACAGGGATAGCCGGGTGCGGTGGCTCAAGCCTGTAATCCCAGCACTTTGGGAGGCC